>NC_140563.1:51212660-51460160 GCF_057381845.1 Rhamphochromis longiceps
TTAAACAGCGCATTGTGTTCTGCATTGTGATTGGCTGTAAACCATTGTCAATCACCTCGTGCCGTGTCTCCTGTACACTACAGAATGCATTCAGCTTGTCAAATTTATCTAAGCCTTCGATCGATAGCCGTGTGACTCTGAAGTGCTGTACTGTATGTTTGTAAGTTTTCTCCAACAATACCCATTTATATGGGTATACCCAACACCCATTTCCCCGACAAATGTCGATGAAACATTTTGCACGGCTGCCTTTGGTTTTATTCTATAATACTGGACTTATTTCTCTATGAAGGTTTGAACTTTTAGAGTTTAAACCATAGAGAAAAGTGTGAAAATGTCCAAGCCTGTTGGAGAAAAGTTTATAAAGTGTGTAGTGAGGGGTTTTACAGCCATAAAACATCTATAATAATTGTAAAAAAAATAAAGTTGGCCACTTAGCGGATTTCACTTATCGCAGGTTATTTTTAGAACCTAACTCCCGCAATGAACGAGGGACCACTGTACTTACATTTTTATTCATCTTGATGGGGTTTTAATTGTACTGAAATACCTTTGTTGTAAGTATTAATGAAATTATGCACCATGATGCGCATTTGTCATTTTGATTTTACACATTAATTAAGCAACAGCCAAAAGACAGACATGAGGCAGGATTCACATGGACATATTCCCAGCAAACATGGGTGAAACCCCAACATCATGTCCTTCGTCAAAACTGGACACAAAACAATAAAAAAACGGAACTATAGATGGACAAGTGTTGGGAAAATACAAGTTGTGTCAGACTGTCTCTCATAAAGTGAGAAAAATAGATCAGATTATTGCAAAATAAAGGAAGTAATGCATTAGTACTTTTTAACAACAAATCTGGTTGCTGACTGCTTGTGAAGGCGACGTCTTGGCTAGCTAGGTGTGTGTTTGTTCCTATAGAACAAGCTGATTATTCACCGCAATGATCAACTTCTTTGACATTTTGATGCTGAACTACAAAGGCAACCACATCGCTCTCTTAGGATATTTGTATAACATTGATTTGGTGGTGCTTCAGCTGAATTACTGATCTTCTCTTGACTTGTTCACAATAAAGCCTTACTTAAGGCACATGCCGCGGCTAACTCCTCTCCCATCCCAGAATTTCTGCAACTTCCATTCACCTCCCACCGCTGGCCACCCTTCAAACTGCTCAGCCATCGCTGGATCTGCCCTGTTGGACTTCAATTTTATCCGACCTCTCCGGTGTGCTCGCCGCTTCTGACCTGGATTGGGACCTCTGGGACTTGCGCTCAACGCAGGCACCTAAGTACGCTGAGACGCGCCTCTGTCGAGGACAAGGAGACTAAGAGCGGGATGGCATTGTTAAACACAAGATCATTGGTGAATAAAACCTCCCTCCTCCCTTTGCTTGCTTTCTTACAGATACTGTAAGTAATCTAGGTGTTTGCCTGGATAGTTCACTTTAGCTGCATAAACAGGTTTCCTCAGTGGTTAAATCTGGCTTCTTCCAATTGCGCCAAATTTCAAAGGTCAAACACTTAATACCGTACAACGATCTCGAAAAACTGATACACGCCTTTGTGACCTCCAGATTAGATTATTGTAACTCGCTCTACCCTGGACTCCAGCTCGCTCACCTCCACCGATTACAGCTCGTTCAGAATGCTGCGGCTCGTCTCCTAACCGGAACTAGAAAGTTTGACTCTATTACTCCAGTGCTCTCTGACTTACATTGGCTGCCTATTAAATTTCGTATTGATTTTAAAGTTCTGCTGCTTACTTTCAAATGCCTAAATAACCTTGCCCCTGACTATCTCATCGGCCTCCTCAGTCTCTATACCCCCAGCCGTTCTTTACGATCATCTGGTCAGTTACTTCTGGCCCAGCCCAGGCACCGTCGTGCCTTTGCCTCTGTAGCACCAAACCTCTGGAATAGTCTTCCTGCTACCATTCGTGCCTCTGACTCTATTCAATCCTTTAAAGCACGCTTGAAAACGTACCTATTCGACCTGGCTTTTCCGACTCGCTAATTCTCACCGCTCATTAATTGCTTTATCGCTACTCATTTCTCTGGATAATCATGATTTCTCCCTATCTCTACACTACTTATGCTTTTGTTTGTTCTCTGTTTCCTCTATTTTACCTTGTTTTAACGACTTACTGTTCAGTGTAATCATTTACCGTTATTCCTCACTGTGAAGCACTTTGGTGTACCCCCTGGTTTTAAACATGCTATATAAATAAAATTGTAATGTATTGTAGTGGTTATTAGTACTATCATTAGTATTATTGACCAGTTAGCCTACATTTGTAGACTAATTGCACTGTATTGTTCAAAACTGGCTGTGAGAAAAGCAGTACTATAGTTCCAAAAAGCTATCCTTACATTTATGCTTTATTTGTCTATAACTGGTACACACAATAATTTGAACCACGTATCTGCATTCACACCTTTCTCACAAGTGCAGCTAATTGAGTATGATGACATTAATATAAATTGAACATAGTACATATACAGACACTGGTTTGGTTTAGAGAGTGTCGCATTTCAATCCATAGCTCCTCTGAAGTCAGTCTCTGCATCTCAAGACATGTAATAGGGAAAATTTAAGAAATGTCTGGCATTTGAAAACAACATCTTCAAATAAGTATCTTGGGATGGAGCACTTTGAAACTAAATAAGAGCTTCAAATAATTAAGTAATGATCATGAGAAATTGTTTTACATCTAAAGATAATGAGACAATTAAGATGAGAGCTCAAGCATGACAAGCATGACTGCCAGGTTACAACCAAGTTTTGTTGTTGTCGTCAGATTCACTTTATTGACAGCTGGATGAAACATGTTTCCTCTGGAGCCCTGAACTGGGGTTGATCCCAGTGTAATCACAAAGCTATCCGAGGAGTTTTTGTATTGGACAGAAACACAGTGACACCAGTAAGTTACAGACCTTAATTTATCAAACTCAAAGAGGTCTGGAAGAAATCTAATTAAAAATCTGAAGATACAGCAGGCTTCACTAACAAGATAGCCGACTCGGGCAAGAACCAGCTGAGACGGATGCCTACAGCAGACTGAGACTGGCTCACTGAAAGGAGACTGTGTGACTGAACAAGAAATGAAAGACACTGGATACATGAATAATACCTCAGGGACACATCATCACAGATTTGTGCTGTCCATGATAGGGTTTGACTCTATAATTATGCTAATCATAGGATGCTAAATGTCTAAACGCACGCCATCAGCACTGAGATCACTTTACAGCAAAAAACGTCTTTGCAAACGACAGAGCAATATGATGTATTGAAGCTATTTGTATTTGGATATGAATGTGACTTTTTTCAAGGTCGGCACATTTGGCTGCATAACTAAGTGCTGAAGTTCTTGGCAGCAATTCAGAATAAACAAAGGCAAACCTGTTGTGGATGTTTTAACCTTGTGCAACTTTAACATAATTCTCTATCCTCTCTATAGCTTTTCTTTCACAACTCAAATAATGAATACCCAATATTTACATTTTTATAGCAATTACCCACACAGATTTGACTAATGTGACCTTATTAGAGACCGCTGGCACTTTCAAAAGTGCTTTGTTTTTCAAAAATCAACACACAGCTAATCCCAGTGAGAAAAAAGGACCCATCTCACCTTGTTTGTATTTCGCTTCATGTGCATGAATAAGTAACATAAACTGTTTTTTATTAAAAAGATGAGATAAAGTGTAAACATCTAAAATGTTTAAGTTGTTGGGTTTTTTTTAAAATCCACTGCATCTGCATGGTGTTTTAAATAAAGAGCAAGTCAGGTTAAGATTGATTGGTCAGGAAGCATAAGCTAGGGATGAAGAAATGAAAGCAGCTGCTGCCCAGGAGCTTACAGAGTTAGCCTCTATCAGCTTAAGACTTGACCCGCTACTGTAGTCTAAGTCTTAGTGCTTTGTTTACTCTGTAGAGTTCATTGTACCATGGGATGATGGTGTACAAAGTGTATAAATGAGACAAAGCTTTACATACACTAAACCATCAGCCAAGAGTGAGGCTGGCTGTCCTTTGCATTCATGGTCTGCTCTGTGGGAAAAGAGCTGCTTGCTGTGAATTCACATTCATTACTGAATTACTTTGGGAGGTCACTGTGCATGCATGCTGCTATCACCTAACTGCCTCTGTCATGAGCTGTTTTGAGCAACTCGATTATTAAATGTAGCATAACAGAGGAGGTGAACTGTAAACCAACACAGCCACCTTACAGGCAAAATGAAATGACACCAGAATTTGCTCTTTATAGAAAATGAAATTAAGTTACGCTAACTGATCCATCGTGCCTATAGATGTTATAACGTAGCCATCGCTATGTTACCCAATGGTTTGTGAAGGCCTGTTTTGAAAGTTTGAGATGAGTGTTTTCAACAACAACACTGGTGTTTTGAAACCAATTAATTATTGGCTAACAAAATTGAATTAATGTTTTATTCACTATGATGTGAAACTGATTGACCAAACTCATCAGGAAGGTCTTTACAGAGGTCAGGGCAGAAGATGTTTCCCCAGAGACAGCTGTCGTGCTCTGATAACTTTTACACATCCAGCTGATATATTCTTCAGAAACTCTTTGTTTACTCACTGAAAAACGAGTATTTGTAGCTGTGAATGCTCCTTACCATTTTCTAAAGACAAGAACAATGTCTGGTTCTGCTAAATCCACTACATATGTTGACCAGCTATAGTTGCCAAGCAAATTACATTTAAAATTACACTTTCCTATAGCTTCTATGGGCTAAGTCACTCATTTTTGGTCACACCGAGTTAGAATTAGGTCTATTTTATAAATCTTGGTCATGCCATGCTTCGTTGTATGTATCCGCACATTCATTGACTAATTACTTGTCTGTGACAATCAAACCCACCCCCATTTGTCTCATCTCAGTTCGTGAGATTACAAAGCTGCACTTCAGAAACCAATGAGTGATGTCACAGCAGCTATATCCATCTTTTATACTTTCTATTCTTCCATGGAAGTTGTGCTAGCAGCCCATTCAATTCATTTTAGTTCTGAGCAGGTATAATTATACTAAGCAATTTTCCTGAAAAGTCATGTTTACAAATGACCGTGATAACAACAGAGAGACAAAAATAATAAACGTATAAGACAGAAAACAAAAGTAATAAGTCATATAAGATGAGGGTAATTGTGGAGGGTTAGTTAAGTAATCTTATTGTTATAAGAGCAAGCAAGTCAAGCACTGCTTGCCCACTGAACTCTAAAAACACACAAAGTGAAAATAATCTCTTTCCTTTCATTTCACCCAGTGTCTTGTCCCAGTTTGCATCTGTCCTTTAAATTACTGGCATCTTATGGCTGCAGTTGGCTGTTGTCTTTAGAAGTTAGCTTGACTTTGAGTTATTGGAATCTATAGTTTCTGTCATTTTCATGGGCGTAACTCTGTCCCATTAACACAGACTTGTGTTTTGTGAGCTGAGAGACAAACGGCATTGCCTGTCATGCATATTGTGAATAAACCTCTGTTCTCTGTTCGTTTAATACACACAGACAGTTGACCAGCATATTAAACAAGCTACTTCTGGCTCTGCTTCTTTCACTGCTCTGAGATTAGTTATGATCTGTGTGTTATTATACACATGTGAAGATATGTGTGGAATGATAGTAAGCAAAAGTGAAGTAACCAAGCAAATTACTCTGTGATTGAGCATCTTAACAAGCAAGATTTGTCACGCTGATCACCTTGACCACAATGTGTGACGTAGCTGACTGTTATTAGTAGACTGTTATCATTAGATTCAAATGATGGAGAAAGGACACAGAGTTTGATAAAAAGTTGAACAGGTGCAGGGTTCATACATGTATGAGATATTACTCTATTCACCGAAAGTACCAAGTTTAACTGGCTGTTTTGCTACTGTGTCAACATACCAGTTACACTGCCACATTAAGTTTTCATTTATATTTTTAACCACGTGTAGATATTGACAGTCAGCAATGTCACATACACTATATGGACAAAAGCATTGGACCACATCTCTTAATCTTTGAACTCAGGTGTTTTCAGTCCCACTACCAAAATTATGCACCTAGCCATGCAGCTTCTTATGGCTAGGTGCTTGAGCAGTGTAAAAGTCACCATATGCCACTGAATATAAGGAAAGAAAGAATGAGTACAGCACTTTTCAAGTGTATTATACCTTAGAAGCTGGGAGAAACAAAAAAGCCATGAATTCCATCACAGACATCAGAATAAATGGATACTGGGAGTGGGGGGGCTTTAATGGTAAATCTTTCACATGTCTGCACTTTGCCTATACAGCACCATTTCTGGACAACTGAGCAGGAAAGTTGGATGGTGGATGTCATTTCAATTCAGCCGAGCTGTAATTCTGAGTATAAGCACAGCTTCAGTGTGTAATAGTGGTTAAACACAAAGCAATGTAGATTTGTGTTGATATGAGCTGAGTGCTGGTATTGAGAAAATTGGACCAAAATTTACTGCTCAGCCTCTCTGAGCTGTTGTGGGCCAAATTTAGTGCAGCATATGTGATGAGGCGTGCTTACCCAGTCTGTCCTAACACTCAAGCCAGGATTTTTCTTCAGCACCCGCCTACAATCAATACTTATCCAGAACTCAGCAAGGTTGCACATAAAAGAACTGCAAAGTTCTCTCGTTGCTCCAAAGGTTTGTCCATAATTTACTTAGACATTACCACAACCCAGCAACTGTACAGTAAGTCAGCTGAGGGGTAATTCAAAGGCATAACGTGATAGCTGGTTGCACACAGTGCCAGTTTGTCTTCAGCACCGCTGAGGTATTGAGTGATAGCTGCTGGAGCGGAAGGCTCTGATGGATGAATGGTGATTGAGGAGATCTGAAAGATAGAGGTGTGATGGCATGGTGGCAGCTTGCCACTTGTAAAAAAAAACAACCAACTAGCAGTTAAGATCAATCCATCTTTATATCTGTCATAGCCATTCATAAACATATACTATTTTAGTAGCTTGCTCTGCATAAAGGGGTGTGGTTTTGTTGCATCAACATTTCAAGGTAATGAAAGATTGCGGCTAAGATGAGCTGAAAGATTTGTGCACAGCTGCAGCTAATATGGATTATTAGCAATGATTACTTCCCTTTTAGACAAAGAGGATTTTTATTTCGGAAAAAACAGAAATCTCAGCCATGTTTGACGTGCATAATCCATTTGTTTTATGTCTTTTAAAAGATAAAAAAGTATCAGATATTAGATTTGATGAGTATTGTAAAGCATTCCTGTTGTAAATACACTGAATTAGTCCATTCATGATGAAGTCTGTGAAAAAGGTAGGATCCTTTTTTTTTTCAGAAACAGACTAAACCCAACCAAAAACTCAGGGTGTGTGTTTTATGACCAATACGGTTATTTTAAGGTTGGATGCAATTCTGATAGATTGTGTCATTTAAGGTCAGGGTTATGATATACTGAAACAGGAAAATGAAGGGTTCATTGTTCATCAACATTGCAGCAGTGTGTTTCACAAATTAAACAACAATAGAAAGTGTGAAACCACTTAATACCACACTACTGCTGGGATGCTATTCTGCTACATGGCTGCAGACAGTGCTGTAAATATTAAAGGTGGAGCACAAGTTAATGAAAGCTAATATCCCGATATAAGACATCTATCGTCCCGATAACGATATAAATCACAAAAATTTAACATTTTCTGTAAATTCTGTGAGTCTCGGGCAGCTCGACTTGCATGAAGTGTTTCCAGCTGGGTGCCGTGTACCTGGAGTCCAGTGTTTTAACTGATGCATGAAACGATACATTTTTAGACATAAGTTTTAACGGCCACCGTTTTCTTTGTGAGTATTTATTACACAGCGTGCTGCGGGGAAAAGCCTGTTCTAACGTTTGAGTCTAAGGTTTATATTTAGGACCTGACGGCTCTTTTTTGCTTCATCCATCCATCCATTCGCTTCCGCTTATCCTTTTCAGGGTCACTGGAGCCTATCCCAGCTGTCATGGGGCGAGAGGCGGGGTACACCCTGGACAGGTCGCCAGTCTGTTGCAGGGCCAACACACGGGACAGACAACCATTCACACCTAGTGGCAATATGGATTATCCAATCAACCTATCCCCACAAGCTGCATGTCTTTGGACGGTGGGAGGAAGCCGGAGTACCCGGAGGGAACCCACACAAACACGGGGAGAACATGCAAACTCCACACAGAAAGACCCCGGCCTGATGGTGGAATTGAACTCAGGACCTTCTTGCTGTGCCGCAACAGTGCTAACCACCGTGCCACCGTGCTGATCCTCTTTTTTGCTTCTCATCCGTAAATACTCTGCATACTCTTTCACGTGATTCGGTTTATTTTGAAAAGTCTCAACAGGATCTTGAGCTTTATTGTGAAAGGTTTATGTGGAAAATAAACAAGCGGACACGGGATGGTTTTACCGTCCTTGTTGCTAATGACAACGCATAAAAACAGGCGCTTGTCCATCCGTAGTGTGGTTATATTAAATATAAGAGAAAGAGAGAACTTTAAGAAATTAATATAGCCACTACAGTGACCAATATTGCCGCAAACGGTTTATTTTGCGACACCACGAAACAAACGATAGCGTAAAATGAAACGATAGACATTTTTATATCGTCTTCCGATATATATCATTATATCGAACAGCCCTAACATCAATACCAACATATCTGTCCTTAACCAAGATTGGCTGTTGATATATGTATGTATAAACACCTTTACACATACATCTAAGCTGCTCTTATGATTTATACTGACCCATGACCAGAGATGGGCAGTAACGCGTTAGTAATCCGATTACTTTTTTCAAGTAACGAGTAAAGTAAGGGATTACTATTGCAGAAAAGGTAATTTGATTACTGTTACTTTCCCGTAAGCACCTGCGTTACTGCATGACTAAAACCGGGCTTTTTTTGCAAGAGTATCTCATGACAATGACATAAGCAAGTGCAACGTTTGTGGCAACAGCTGTGTGCAGATCAACAATGGATAATATATCGAATGCGGGAGAGCATATGATCGTGCAGCGTTTAAAGAGTGGAAGTACTTTGGGTTTGATTCTGTAAAAAGTGACAAAATCATTAGCGTCCGCTGCTCACTGCGTAGGAAGAAAACTTCTTTTTACAGCGAAAAAACCCCCCCTAAACTTCCAAACAAGCACCAACAGTACGCTGCCACTGGAATGTGAAATTCACAGAGAAACTCCCAGATCCTTCCACTGACCGCTGCGACACACCTGCACCAGGGCAAACCTCCGCCTGCCTGCTATACAGGTGAAAATAGAGAAACAGGACTGCTGAGTCTTTGATTTTATTTATTTTCTGCTGTGTTTTACTTGCATCTATTTGGAAGAGTGAGTGTAAACACAAATACAGTGGGGCAAAAAAGTATTTAGTCAGCCACTGATTGTTCAAGTTCCCCCACTTAAAATGATGACAGAGGTCAGTAATTTGCACCAGAGGTACACTTCAACTGTGAGAGACAGAATGTGAAAAAAAAAAATCCATGAATTCACATGGTAGGATTTGTAAAGAATTTATTCGTAAATCAGGGTGGAAAATAAGTATTTGGTCACCTCAAACAAGGAAAATCTCTGGCTCTCACAGACCTGTAACGTCTTCTGTAAGACACTTTTCTGTCCTCCACTCGTTACCTGTATGAATGGCACCTGTTTGAACTCATCATCTGTATAAAAGACACCTGTCCACAGCCTCAAGCAGTCAGACTCCAAACTCCGCCATGGCCAAGACCAAAGAGCTTTCGAAGGACACCAGGAAAAGTATTGTAGACCTGCACCAGACTGGGAAGAGTGAATCTACAATAGGCAAGCAGCTTGGTGTGAAAAAATCAACTGTGGGAGCAATCAGAAAATGGAAGACATACAAGACCACTGATAATCTCCCTCGATCTGGGGCTCCACGCAAGATCTCATCCCGTGGGGTCAAAATGATCATGAGAACGGTGAGCAAAGATCCCAGAACCACACGGGGGGACCTGGTGAATGACCTGCAGAGAGCTGGGACCAAAGTAACAAAGGTCACCATCAGTAACACACTACAACACCAGGGAATCAAATCCCGCAGTGCCAGACGTGTTCCGCTGCTGAAGCCAGTGCATGTCCAGGCCCGTCTGAAGTTTGCCAGAGAGCACATGGATGATACAGCAGAGGATTGGGAGAATGTCATGTGGTCAGATGAAACCAAAGTAGAACTTTTTGGTATAAACTCAACTCGTCGTGTTTGGAGGAAGAGGAATACTGAGTTGCATCCCAAGAACACCATACCTACTGTGAAGCATGGGGGTGGAAACATCATGCTATGGGGCTGTTTTTCTGCCAAGGGGACAGGACGACTGATCCGTGTTAAGGACAGAATGAATGGGGCCATGTATCGTGAGATTTGAGCCAAAACCTCCTTCCATCAGTGAGAACTTTGAAGATGAAACGAGGCTGAGTCTTCCAACATGACAATGATCCAAAACACACCGCCCGGGCAACAAAGGAGTGGCTCCGTAACAAGCATTTGAAAGTCCTGGAGTGGCCTAGCCAGTCTCCAGACCTCAACCCCATAGAAAATCTGTGGCGGGAGTTGAAAGTCCGTGTTGCTCGGCGACAGCCCCAAAACATCACTGCTCTCGAGAAGATCTGCATGGAGGAATGGGCCAAAATACCAGCTACTGTGTGTGCAAACCTGGTAAAGACCTATAGTAAACGTTTGACCTCTGTTATTGCCAACAAAGGTTATGTTACAAAGTATTGAGTTGTATTTTTGTTATTGACCAAATACTTATTTTCCACCCTAATTTACGAATAAATTCTTTACAAATCCTACCATGTGAATTCATGGATTTTTTTTTCACATTCTGTCTCTCACAGTTGAAGTGTACCTCTGGTGCAAATTACTGACCTCTGTCATCATTTTAGGTGGGGGAACTTGCACAATCGGTGGCTGACTAAATACTTTTTTGCCCCACTGTAACTATTTTATTTTATGTGCTGGAATGTGCAGAAAATAGGTTTAAATGTTAAACAAATTTCTTCCAGTCAGAGAATGGTGCATACAATTTAATGTTTGCTTGATGCTTAACGTTAAAAGATTAAAACTAATAAAACTAGTTTCAAAAAGTGACTTTTTTATTTGATTACATTTTATATGATGGATTATGCAGAAAAAATAGAATTGGCTAAAAGATCTATTGCTTTATTACCTATTCAGGTTGTAAATATTTTTTTAAAGTAACTAAGTAAGTAATTACTTTTGAAAATAAGTAATCAGTAAAGTAACAGGATTACTTTTTTGGGGAAGTAATCTGTAATTAGTTACTGATTACTTTTTTCAAGTAACTTGACCAACACTGCCCATGACTCACACTAACAAAAGTAAAGGTAACTACTGCGAGTAAAGGAAGAAGTGAGATGATTTAGGTATTGAGCCACAAAGGGCTCATGGAGACGGTTGAGGCAGATGGCTGGGTAAGCCAACACCGGATTTTATCATGGAACATAATGTTTTGTTTCCTGCTCCAAATACAAGATTTTTTTATACTGTTACTGTTATATAACTTTAGCATGTTTAACTTTGCAACCATGATGCTCAAGGTCATTTATTTATAAGAAAACCTTCACTTCTTTCTAAATCCAGTCTTCACTAGATAGTGAAGATTTGTGAAAAGCAACCTTAATGGGCATTCAGGTTGGAAGGCTTCAACCCCAACAACATGTTTAATAGACACGCTGGTCCACTGAGTCCCTTTCAGGCTTTTCCTCTCCAAAATGTGAAGTTGCAGAAGTTGCTTTAAGTTGCAGTAAGCTGCATTAATAGCAGAAGGACATTTTTTATTTCAAGTCAATCGATTCTAACGATGAAGGACCCTGGAATATACTTAATAATTTTTTTGCTCACTACCAACTTTGTGGCTTTAAATATATTATCTCCCTCTGCTGGTAATGCAGGGAGATTACCAGCAAGAGATTTACCCTGCTCGTATTGCACCAATTGCATGCACTAATGCAACTTCTGCATGCGTATCCATTTCATGTTTTAGAGAGGCAAAGTGTGAAATGGACCAGCGTGTCTATTACATGTTTTGCCGTGATACTGGGCTGAAGGATTGTTGCACTAACAGAATTGGCTGGTAGAATATGCCAGTTGATTTTACATGAAGTAAGGCTGATCAAAATGGTGAAGCTGTAGTGTTACTTTAATAAAAAATGGCTCTATAGCATTGTTTTTCATCTTGTCTTCCAGAGTTTAGTTTAGGAGACGTATAAACATATTTGTCTGTAATGAGAATGGAGATCACGATCTACTGATGTTTAATTTCTATCATGCCCCAGAGTTTATGTTGGAAGTGAAACACCAACCAAAGGGATATTCATACAAATTGCCAACTCAAAAACAACACTATAATGGGCCTATAAAACATTATACACTGACTTATTATCCTCAATCAAGCAGACAGTTACCACTTATATCACCCAAAATAAAGTGGTCCCCACGAATACTATTAGAGCAATGGAAAAAAGAATTCCAGAGTTGGCGTTTAGCATTTAATATCGCATCTATTGATCATCTCTGATAATGACAGAGGCACAGTGCCAAAGCAGGGAGAAGATTGAGAGTGGGTGCTAGTGGATGAGCTTTAGGGATCTAATTTAGCTGTGGGTGAGATTCTAGCCTGATTATTATTTATATGACACATCATCCACATTAGGCAGAGCTTCCCTGTTCCACATGCCACTCTTGATCTTCCTCTCTCCTCCCTGTTTCAAAGACATGGCACAATGGTGATGGGCACCATCTGGCACTCACTGTTGGCACAAGTTCGGTATGTGATTAGCAGCATGAACAAGGGTTTTCGCTCTCCTGTTTTTCTTGGTGTGTCTCTCACCCTTCTGTTTCACACCCAGGTTTATATTTGTCAGTTCCACACACAAACAAACTCACGAGTGGATGGATACACATTTGTAAGGACATAAAACAATTTTATGGTTTCACATCTCCTCTGAATGGTCTGGGACAAACATGTTTTCAATGTATGCACTATGAACACGTCACATACCATGGTGCCTTTTCTGACCTAGCTGTAGTGCTGTCAGCAGTTCAAGATAAAAATTTAAAAAAAATAAGTATGTAGAGCCAATAATGCTCTTCATGTCTATTTTCTTGTTTTCTCACTGTGAAAATCTCGTGCTCCAGCTGGCTGAACATTTCGACTGTGTAGATTCATATGAATGAGATTGATGCCTACAGTGTGTTTTCTCCCTCTCCCCCGCGAGATGCCTGTTGATCCATGGCTCAGCCCTGAAGTAAAGATGGATTACTGCAGAAGAACTGCCTGCCTTGCCCTTTACACATTTCACACACACCACTTCTCCATTATCAGGCTCATCCACGGGGGGAAGACGTGCACATGTGCACACACATGCCCCAACATCAACACAGGTCTTAAAGCTCTGATGGGGTTGTTAGCAAAAGGTCACTGTCAAGACTCTGACAAATCTTTCTTTAGAGAGACAAAAACGTGTCATATCCAGTTACATTCGCAATATATCAGGTATCAGCTTTTTGTTGTCTTTCTATCACTTTCCATTTACATGTCTCTCTCTGTTTCTCTCTCTAGTTTTTTCCCTCCATTTGCTTAGGTTGTACAGTAAAGAATTCATGCTTGTATGTTTGGATCAATTTCCCATGGAGTGCTCACACTCTGGATGTAGAAGACATCCATAAAAGCAAATCCAAGCTCAGTTATGGGCAGTTTAGATCGGGATACACCTGGATACTGGATGTTGACAGCTTTAGCCTCAGGATTCAGTTAAAATTGTTTTGACTGGTAACTAAATTATTTTTGAATATATCATGTCTAAGAGCTATTCTGTTTATTTTTGCTCTTGCAACAAAATGTTTGAATGCGGCGAACCTCCTCTTCTCCATCTTACATATTAGTCAAGCTGGTTAGTGAGAGAAAATTGATCCTCCTACTTTACTTGCTATTGTTTCCATACAACACAGATATGGTAACAGACCGATGAAAGTAGAGTCAGCTACAGTTTGTCTAGCATAAAAGTCTCACATCAGTTTCTCAAGTTAACCACAATGTTCATGTGTAAATAATCAGAATAAAAAGCTGCTGGCCTTCTGGCTCGCCCAACTCCAGCCTTTTTTTAAAAGGACATGGACATTTCCATAAAACTGGCAAATACTACAGATTCCAGAGGAATTGTATTAAAGCAGAGTTAAGCATGCTTCCAGAGACAATAGCCAACTGTGGCCACAAGATGGCAGTAATTTAAAAGATGGTGAAAAACACGCAATGACAGAAACAGAAACTTTATTTAGTGTGATGGAAGTGAAACATATAGGATCAAAGGATGTCACTGACTCACATATGATGGGATATAAAATATATTCGAGGGTGAGCTGTGCAAGTGGAACTAGTGCCCAGGGGTGACAAGCAAATTGCTAGATAAGTGGATGGACCTTAATTACATCTGCCTGCTGTTTGGTGATGAATAAGCAGGTGTTCATTGGGTCGTAGAGCTTTTTTTCTGAAAAAAAAGGGGGGGTGCGTTGCAGTTGTTGACAATGCTTTGACATCACACCAGAATGTTAAAAAAAATTGTGGACCATAAAATAAAATAAACAGTAAAAAAGAAAAAACAAGCAGAAACCTGCCACTAGACTTTACAGTTTTTTACATTTAGGACCATAGGCATGTTAGCATCAGCAGAGGAAGCTCAGTCTCAGTGGAGGGTTCTTTACACCGTCTTTGAGGTCACAAATCACAGCACTAGTACTACATTGCTCCCGAAACTGTCACTGCTGCTGCACAGATGATGTCACAGGACTGGAGGAACCCCTCAAAATAAGGACCATTCACTTACAGTTTTTTCTGATTGCTTAAGCACATGTTATGTAACTATTGGCTAATTTAGCAAAACTCTACACACAAATAAAACAACCTGTCACCCAATTATCCAAACATTTTAGTTCTCTTGCAAAAGCAAACACAGCTAGATTAACTCTTCACACCTTTGTAAAAATGGTGTTTCCGTATCAAACAGTACACACAAGCCATCATCTACTAAGCACACAATGCGCCAACTGCACACCGATGGTATGAATACAAAACACATCTGGCGTTTGCCTTCCCTGTGCACAAGGTAGGCTATGTCAGTTTGAGCTCATACTTCTGTCATAGATCCATAAGCATGGAGGGATCCAAACTTCAAGTACTGGTGTTTAGTCAAACACATCAAAACAAACACAAGTGTTTATTTCCAAGTATAGGATTATTTGCAATTGCCATAATGACTATATGGGTTACGTGGTCTGCAGTGAACATGCTTCCTCTGCCCCCTCCTCGTCTTCCTCTTGCTCCTCCTTGTCCTTGTCGTCCTCTTCATCCTACTTCTTCACCTCCACGTCCTCTTCCTCGGCCTCCTCTACTTCTCACTCTTTCTGCTCCCACCATTGTACTCCGCACACACAGCTTACCTGTATTATAGTGCTTAGGCTGATTGCAAAGTGAACGAATTATCTAAGAAAGTTTTCACATGTGAAAGTGTGCCAGACAGTTGGCAAATTAGTGTTAATGATAGCCATACATGTGTATACTTTTGCTAGGAGTGTGTTGGAAATTTGGAAATTGAGTGTTGTGCAGTGAATTGTGCCTACAGTCTTGCAAAGTGTGTGTTACAAAATTGCAAACTGAGTGCAAAGCAGTTTTTGTGCTTTTAGTTTTGCACACTCAGTGAGTGGTTTTGCTATAAGTCTGACTAGTTTTAGAAATTGTGCTACAGGATTCACAGTTAGTGTTTAGGCATTCGGTAAAAACTGTAAATGATTGCAGACTTGGCCCTGCAATGTAGAAGCAAATCAGATTAATGGTGGAACAGATGGAGTTTGCTTGATTTGTGAGACTGACGCTGTATGTGACAGTCAAGTCTGGACGACGTCTGCTCACTCTCTTTTACACAAACACACTCAGGTCCCTCTGTCACTAAATTATACTTTGTATGGTTTATGTTTCATAAAAGTAGGTTTTGTGTTTCATCTTCCTCCCCGCTTTGCTCCATTGCTTCTTCAAGTACAGATGCACTCTTTTCCTCCTCCTCCTCCTCTTTCTTCCTCTCTGTATTTTTCCCCCCTGAGAATTCATTTTCTATTCTATTCAGTCAGGTCTTCTCACTCCCTGTTATGATAATGGAAGAGAATCGTCAATGTTTAATGAAAGCCTTGAGGCTACATACAGGTTCAGACATATCCTTGTGTACGTGAACATAAGAAGTTCATCTATAATTAGTTCACACATCACTGTGTTTCAAGGGGAGCTCTGTTAAATATGTGCACATCGGGGTGCAGACTTTTTTGGGACGAGTGTCTACTGATTTGCATACTGCATGTATAGTGCAATTGTTGATTTGCCTCAGTAAACTGTGCATAGAAACATGTTGGGGTCATGGTTCATTTATCTATTGAAGGGAATCCAGTGCTGTAAGTAGCAATTGTTCCCACTAAACACCTCTCTGATGTTCCTCTCATCCTTCTTTCCTGCTGCTGCTATACCCAATCCAGAGTTGCCAGTTTGCACCACTTCACCTCATCCCCATTTAGGTGTGAAATGTATTTATATTCAAGGCGGGGAGAACGGAGAAGTGGGGGCAGAGCAGAGGAAGTGACACAAGCAATCTGTGGGAAAAGGCGCCTCTTTCTGATGCCTGTAAAATAGCATATTCGTCTGGATAAAAGCAGGACAATGAGAAGCTGTCTTGTAGCTATGGGCCACAGTTAGGAACATGTGGAGAATATTTGAATTGGACTGCTATGCCCTTCTGGGCCAGATGAGAAGGTGATTCAAAGGTGGTGGAAAGAAACGTGAGACCGAGCTGTGAAGTGGCACTCTGGCGATAGGGAAGGAGACAGAAGCATATTACAGAGGCCAAGAGTAGTATGAATGAGGGCTCTATGCAACACAGCCCACAACTCTTAACACTCACTTGAGTTCCTGAAAAGACACTATGAATTTTCTTACTAGGTTCTTCACTTTAGTGTGCTTCTCTTTATTCCCTTGTTCAGCCTTTCACAGCTTGACAGAATCACAAAAAAAGCCACATGCTGTTTAAAAAACAAACAAAAAAAACAAACAATTTGTTCTCTCAATCAATTAATTCTGTCTGAAACTCAGCTTGCATTGTGCTGCATGTTTAATCATGCAAGGCATGCAGAGCTGCTCCATCACAGAAATCCACTGGACAAGCGTCTCTGGCAATCATCCTCCACCCATATCGAGCCAACAAAGAGATGACTCCAAGTCTCCCCCGGCACTATTATTACTTTTTAAAATCTTTTAAAGCCGTTGTGATGAATTCTTGATGTGGATTAATATTTCACTGCACACAAGAGTTAGACATTTGCACAGGGGAAAAAGTAAGAGAAGAAGGGATGGGACACTTGCCAAATTTTTTTTTAAAAAAAAGGAGAAATTGAGATGCATCGAGAGTCATCCGCAATTCATCTCCCACGCCCAGTCTCCAGACTCTCTTATTCTCAGCCGACTCTCTCTGGGGTCTATCACAATCGAGGGACAGCGTGCGAATATCTGTCGTGCAATGTTGTGCCAGTGGAGCTGTGCGTCAGGAAGCGCTGATTCACGGTCGGTGTGTGGTGGGATTGGGGAGCGAAGAACTCTTACTGTAGGCACTGTCACAAAATGTTCATCTCAAATCATCCCGATGGATCAGTCTACGGCCCGATTCTTACGAGACACGCAAAAGAAATCCTCTGTCACCACCGTGCCTGGGCATGCATATGCATATCACTGATGTGAACAGGCACTCATTGACAATTGTTTAAAGAGTCTGACTAAATGAGAGCAATGGAGAGAAAACAATATGAGCGTGGAACAAGGCCACACACAAGATTGGCAACAAACACGAGTGATATCTCCGTGGATAAAAGTCAGCAAAAAGGAAAACAAGAAAGGCAGAAATGCTTCCTCAGCACTCCTTTTTCCCCTCAATTATCTGCTGTTCACTGAAGGCGACGAAGGTTTTGTTTTAAAGAAAGGAAAAAAAGAGCAAACTTTAGTAGACTCATAGTTCAGATGAAAACATATCGTCCACGGAGTCATTAATCCGTCTCAGAGTCGCGGCCCATCAAGCTCCTCCAGCAAAACGCGTGATCGAGCAATAGACAGAGCAGTTGCAGAGATAAAGCAGCAGAGTACAGATCTGATTAGGCTGCTGTCTCCGTACACTCCACGGGGATTAAGCACAACAGCTCCTTGTTAGACCTCCCTACTTCATTTCATACAGCACATTCGCCATTAGCAAAAAGAATAACAGGGAGAGAAGGGGGTGGGGATCACAAACGCATTCACTAATTAACACTCCTGCATGGCCACACAATCGAATTCACATTTTAATATGCAGTTAATGTGCCAGTGGTGCTGGATAAATAACATCAGATACATCATGCATTATTCGTCCTGTAAAATGAGACCTTAAAAAAAAGGCAGAACAAATGAAGTGTTTGTTTATGAACCGTGTTTGGGTACAAAATGCTCAGAATGTTTCTCTCTGTAGCCACTAGAATCTACATTTGCATGCTTAAAGTGTCATTAGCATTTTTATATAAGCTCTGCCGATGTCCTGAGAAACTAGAGAACAAAGCCCTGTGCGCAAACACACAAAGGCATGCTTAAATACACATGTATCATAACAACTTTGTGCTTAACATATTCATGATGTTGTTAGGTGTTTATGTTTTTTTTAAAGAGATGCTTATCATATCCAGCTTGGTGCCTGCATTAAAGTGAGGGTTAGATTTTGTCCTTTTTTTCCTCCAAGGTTTACAATCCCACTCTTACACATATCATTATGTAACATAACTTTTTCCTAGACAATAAGTTGGATGTTTTTTTCTTTTCTTTGTTATTTCTGATTGATTACGCCTCAAACTTCCCTTTGGTAACCAGTAATTAAATTTAAAAATGTCATTGTCCTGGTCACAAAAGCAAAGTCTGAAAAGAATAATATGGATTTTCTCGACCTTTGAGGCAATCAGGAGAAAAAACACTTACTACACAGGATCAAAAGCGTAGTGTAATTGCTGTGTTTGAAAACTGCAGACTCTCTACTAGAATGTATCGTTGCATTAACTCTTTCCACCTGCAAGCTGTAAGCCAAACACTGATGATTATTGTTAATTGGATTTCAGGATCACTCAGGACAAATACTGAACTGAACTGTGTCTTTCAACTCAATTTTGCTCAGCAACACCAGGTATAAGATTTAACTCAAAATCTTTCCTTAAAATTGCAATGGAAGAAAAATCAGATTAAATGTAGATGAAATCTAACACAAAAACATACTATGGTTTCAGCTTGTGTCCATACCAGAAACAGCTGTGTGGCACAGCCAAAAAAAGCACTTTGAGTGCAGTGAATCAAAAATGCAGAAAAGTCCTCTTTTCTGCCGCTGCCCTGCCAGTGCTGGCACCAGCTCTGCCTCTGTGCCTTTTAATAATCTGGTCGCATTTTAGCAGGTTTGAAACCTGAACATTACACTGCATTATGCAGTGGAGGCTGGGGGTCATTACTAGAGGAAGAAAATCATCAGGAGAAAAATCTGCATTTGTGTAGTTTCTTGCCTTAGACCCTCACAGAGCCACTGAGGTCAGTAGTTTGAACTTTGGACCCAAACGACCAAACCATCCATCCATCCATCCATCCATCGCAAACAACCTCTGCTGGCTCCTTTTCGATGTGGCAAGCATGCAGCCACTTTTATCAAAGGCTAAGCACCAGCACCACATGCCTGAGGAACATGTACGAGCTGCCGGCCAACTAACCAAAACAACGGTTTGATTGTAGCGGTATTGACCTGCGAGCTTATCGCGACCCTTTTTATACAAGTACCTATCTGATCCGTGAAAATAAATACTCTTTATTTCGCTTTGAAATGAATCTCGGTCACATCACTCGGCTAAAATTTGTTGCGGCTGACTTGTCAATGACAAATAGTCTTGCACAAAAATTCTGAAATGGAATTCATTTTTCTGAATAAACTCCCATCTCAGCTTTTCAACTAGATTGGCAGAGTGCGGCGTGCTGAGCTGGGCTTTTCTTCGAAGACTAAGATTCCAAGAAGCTTCTTAATTGATGAAATCTGCCTTGTCAGATTTCAGGGCTTTTCCATCACTCACTTTTTCAGGCTACGCTTTATCTTCACCTTCTTCTGTACTGCTGCCAACTTCTCTTTTTCTAAACTCGGCTCTACTTGAGTCGCAGAGAAAAGAGAATCCACCCCCCCCTTTCAAAGCAGGAAAATCCTCTTGTCACACATGGAAAGAAGCATGTCGACTCGGCGGCAGATTGACTGATAAGTCCTCATCTGACCATAAAACCGAGGCTTGCGATGTCATCGGCAGGTCGCAGTATTAAGTCAAATATTTCAGAACTGCTACCCGAGAGAAAAAAAACTGCGAAGAACATCCCAGAGTGATAACTTTTGAATCTCTCTTCTTTTTTTTACTTTAACATTAGGAAGTGTCGCTGCTTCAGACATTCCTGAGGAGTAATGTGGCAATATTTCAAGATGAACCCCTATTTAGCTTCCAACTCAATCACTTTTCTTATAGGCCTCTTCTCCCTCTTTTCATCTTTCATTTTAAATCTCTCTTTTCTCTTAGATCTCTCTGTTTTTTATTTTCTTTTTTGCTTTCTTGTCCTCAACTGTCGCCCCCACTGTCTTTTCCATGTGTTTTGACAGAGGGGCTCTCCACACACACAGTATAAATAAATTACTGAACACAATCAGATTAGGATAATAGTTTGATTGAATCATTTATGTGGTTTACAGTAACTAAGCTTCAGTTATAATGCCATTTGCTTGATAATGGAGTTAAGGTCGAGGATACGTCGCAGCTACAGGAAACACCTTATTAATAAAATAATAAGCAAAATAATAAATAACAAACGAGCGAGTGGGCACGGAATCGAATCACTGGAAGTAATCAGTCTGAGGTGAATGTATGTCACTTTTTGCCGCTCCAGACCACAATTAAAAAGACTGATGATGAATTTTGTCTCCTTAATTGAGTTATTCGTTCGCAGATTTATGAAATAATTTCTTAGCCCCCATCCGAGGTGTTTAAATGAAAGTTTTAATAATCAGAGTACTGCTTTAATCCTGCCATAATCAAATTACATCCACGCATGCAAGCACTCTTGTCACCCCTCCTATTCTATCATGGGTTTCATTTCTCCTCTTGTCTCCTCTCTGAAGGACCCCCTCCCCTCCCCCACAGTTTTTGACATGTACAAGCAGGAGACACGGATTTCAATTTTGTCACAATCCCCACTTTTCTGTTCTTTTTTCACCCTCTCACAAAGTGTGAAATCCTGTTTGTTAATTGACTGATTTTAATTCAAATCTCAGAGCAGAATGATTCTGGAGTCACTCTATGTGTGTGTGAGTGCCTGTGTGTGTCTAAAAGAGAGATGACGAGAGTTGAAAAATGAGAGGAGCAAAAAGGGGAGAGGGAGGGGGAAAAAGTGGTTTGAACACAGGTGCATGACTTAAGTCTGTGTTTCTTGTTTAGCCTATTAATTTAGAGGAGGAGCAGGAGAATGATTGCGATTAATGCAGCTCTTATAAATGCGTTCAGTGATCAAAACTGGCAGCGGTGTTTATGCAACGAGTGGCCATACTCAGAGTGCTTCATATCCGTCCGTGCTGTCACACAGAGCAGAATGGCAATCCTACCAAGCCATAAAACTGAACTTCTGATGTGACTCAAAGTGACAGCGTGATGCACATAACTGTGCACCGACACAAGCTCTGTGCTCTCGGTGCTCACGTGTGATGCAAGCAATAAACAGTCAGATTTCCAAATACGTATACATCCACATACCTGTAGATGATGCACGCGCAGTCCCTGCAGGTCCCACAGTTCTCGATGTCCTGTCCGGTTCTGTAGGAATGTCTTCTGTTGAGAAGCGCAGAGATGACATATCAGGGGAACAAAATAAAAGAGGAATGGTTTTGTGTTTGTGTGAGCCCACAAAGACATATTGAGGTTATCATTTTTCCCTCGCTGAGTCGAATTTTTGGCACACGAAGTCCTGAATATAAACCAATCTCCTCCCTGAAATCACCCCTGATCATTTTTTAATGAACGATACCCCTTCCAACGGGCTCGGTCGGTTACGTAAACCATGAGTCACTATATCACTCCAGGCATAAAATAATGCTTATGAGGTAGAAGTCAAGTCTGCGTGCACAAGGCCGGGGACTGAATTTAAATACTGGAACATGCAAGATGTGTCACTTTATGAGACAGTAGGCTGTTCAGTCACATGTTCAGATGTCTTCAAAGGGCTGGCATTAGTGTTAACACTGTGATTTGGATTACGCTGCTCAGACATCAGTCAAGTCTTTCCATGGATTCACAGACACGCATCCCTTCCTGTGTATCCATGATTTTTCTTTCGCGTCCCCCCCGCAAACATGTACTATTTTGGAATGATAAGGCAGAAGAAATTACTAAGCTGCTTACAATGTAGGAAGCAGATTAATTAAAGACTTGATGAGAATGGCTTTACACTAAAGAGGCATGGAGCATCTGAAACCACTTGATGACAATCTCTCCCGCCTGCTGCATACATGCATGAGGAACAAGGCTTCGCGAAATAGGTGCGCCCAAACTCCCATAAGCCTCCCCGTGGTCTGACATGAGATCAGTTCCTCAGCATATTGAGAGCTGACACTTGCCTGACTGACATGAGACGTCGTAAAAATAACTACAGATGCTCCCCTGCTTTCTGCTGCTGCTCAATCTGGTGTTGCGTTTTCCTCTTTCTGTCGCTCAACCTGCCGTTTTAGCTTTTGCCTTTTTCACTCTGACCAAATTTATATTGTGTTCTGTCCACAGAGCTTTGTATTGACACTGTGTGCAGTAGGGGGATTGGCTATAAATAGAGGAGCTTCATCACAGCAAGGCTTAGGCGCAACAACCATCTATCTGTAATATTCAGAGCACACGATGCTGGAAAGTTATTACTGCTGGGCTGTGGATATTCCCTTTTTGGTGAAGAATAATCTGTCTACAACAACCCACTTGTCTGCTCCGTTCCATGAGAGAAGAGACAGTCTATTAGTGCAAAGCGCTGTTATGTCTGGCTTTGATATCTATCCATCTTTCTAAATTTAATAAAGGCTGAGCGATTGACTGTTAAAAATTAACAGATGGCTTCTCACACTGTGCTTGGAACTGTGCTGCAAGGCTCTGGTAGCCTTGGGTTTACAGTTCCATTAGCCCAAGGGTTGCAGTCATTTCATATTTACAGCTTCAGTTGTGGGATAGCTCCTCTTTTAGCCCAGGGCTTTCACACTACTTTTAAAACCAAACAAGCCCTTTTGAGGCTCTTGATTTAACCCCAGGCAGCAGCACCTTTCACACTACTGGTAACACTACCTTTGGAAACCACCTTGGGCACGTGGTGCCAAAGAACAATGGTGTGATCCGGGGCCATCTTCACTAGTGTGTGAAATTTCTAGAATTAAATTCCAGACTGTGTGATTTTTTTAAAAAGGCCAACAGCCTTTTTTAATAGCAAGCTCAGGAAATGAGCTCTACTTGCGGAACAGTCCAGCAAACTATTAAAATGTGCTGACCCTGCTGTCATGTAAGATTTGCGCATGTATGCTGTCAGGCCAACCAACAGCAGGGGAGCTGAGGGAGGTGAGAATAGAGCCGACGAGTTGAATCTGTTTTTCAATAGATTCGACACCACAGTGTCTGCTCCCACCCCCACAACCTCACCTGCAGTCAGCCTGGAATCCAGAGCCACACCACTGTGCCAGCCTCTCTCGTCACATGTTGCCTCCTGTGAGATTCCTGACACCCCTCCCCCACCCATCACCTTCACTCAATACCAGGTTGAGATGCAAATGAGGAGACTTCACTCAGGCAAGTCTGCTGGACCAGACGGAGTGAGTCCCCTTGTCCTCAAGGCCTGTGCCCCCCAGCTGTGTGGAGTCTTTCATAAACTGTTTATGCTGAGTCTGAGTCTGCAGAGGGTCCCGGTGATGTGGAAGACATCATGCCTCGTCCCTGTACCAAAGACGCCTCGTCCCAGTGGCCCCCAGGATTACAGGCCCGTGGCACTGACCTCCCACATCATGAAGACCCTGGAAAGGCTCATCCTGGACCAGCTGCGACCCATAGTAAGACCACATCTGGATCCCCTTCAGTTCGCTTATCAGCCTCGTCTCGGAACAGAGGACGCCATCATCTACCTGCTCAATCGTGTCTACACCCATCTGGACCAGCCGGCGAGCACTGTGAGGGTCATGTTTTTTGACTTTTCCAGTGCTTTCAACACCATCAGGCCGACCCTCCTGGGTGATAAGTTAGCAGCGATGCAGGTGGATGCTTCTCTGGTGTCCTGGATTGTTGATTACCTGACAGGAAGACCACAATATGTACGTCTCCCACAGTGTGTGTCTGACAAGGTGATTAGCAACACAGGGGCACCACAGGGGACTGTCCTCTCCCCCTTCCTCTTCACCCTCTACACCACAGACTTCAGCCACTGCACAGAGACCTGCCATCTTCAGAAGTTTTCTGATGACTCTGCGGTGGTTGGATGCATCAGCAGGGATGATGAGACAGAGTACCGGGCTGTGGTCGACTCCTTTGTCACGTGGTGTGAGCAGAATCATCTGCAGCTCAACGTGGCAAAGACCAAGGAACTGATCATGGACTTCAGGAAGACCAGGAAACACTTGACCCCTGTTTCAATCCAGGGGGTCAGTGTTGACATTGTGGAGGACTATAAATACCTTGGAGTACACATTGACAATAAACTGGACTGGGCTAAAAACACCACAGCACTTTACAGGAAGGGCCAGAGTCGTCTCTATTTTTTGAGGCGACTGAGGTCCTTCAACATCTGCCAGAAAATGCTGAGGATTTTCTATGAGTCTGTGGTGGCCAGTGCGATCCTCTATGCTGTTGCATGCTGGGGGAGCAGGCTGAGGGTCGCAGATGCCAACAGACTTAATAAACTGATCCGTAAGGCCAGCAATGTTGTGGGGATGGAGCTGGACTCCCTCAAGGTGGTGTCGGAGAGGCGGATGCTGTCCAAGATAAAGACAATGTTGGATAACACCTCCCACCCACTCCATGACATGTTGGTCAGTCACAGGAGCTCGTTCAGTGAGAGACTGAGATTACCGAAAAGCACCACTGAACGACACAGGAAATCATTCCTGCCTGTGGCCATCTCCCTGTACAACGCATCCACTTAACACACTGTTTGCTGCTACAACTACACATGTTTCTTTTCCAAATATTTATTTATAAGTGACTTATGTATGTATGTATGTATATATATGTATATATTGTACTATTCTTAGTTAGCGTATTGTCTGTCTTGTCTTAATGTTGGTTTAAAATGGAGCACTGTAACAAAAAATAATTTCCCCCAGGGATCAATAAAGTATTCTGATTCTGATTCTGATTGCATATTTTTTGAGTTTGGGCTCAACAAGCTTCGGTTGTTCCCAGTTGCTTTGGCTCAATTCTTCAATAACAGTCCAAACTGTCACACACAATATCTGAAAACCTTCAGCTTTAAATGTATGCACATCAAAGAGAGTATTTCTCTTTGTTATCGTCTGTTATTTAGCATTTGCTAATATCTTTTAGGACATTTAAGCAAATAGCTAACAACCTTGGCATGTCTTTGTAATTAAAAGCAGACTTTTTTGTGTTTGGTGGTGGTCAGAAGGCCCGGTGGCGCCAGTGTTCGGCAGCCTCGCCTCTGTCAGTGCGCCCCAGGGTGGCTGTGGCTACAATGTAGCTTGCCATCACCAGTGTGTGAATGTGTGTGTGAATGGGTGGATGACTGAATGTGTAAAGCGCTTTGGGGTCCTTAGGGACTAGTAAAGCGCTATTATAAATACAGGCCATTTACCATTTTTTAAAAAATAGTATTGCACTTTATTATGTATGTCATTAAATGCAGAATAGTCCACCAGAAAACCAAAATCTGGTGATCCAGGTGTATGTATATATTTTATAGAGCTTGAGAGCAACAGAGTTACAACAGTTTGTTAACACTGAAGAGCCAACTCATTTTATAGGGCAAGCAGCCTGCCATGAATGTAAGAAGATCCAGGAGAGTGCAGAGGACGGATGCGGCATTCAATGGTTCTTTCTCTTTTACACTGAAAGCGAACACATTAGGTGTGAGGTGGCTGAGAATCTGTGGCCAACAGAGTAACAGGATGTCCAGTGATTCCAGCACTGTTTATTGATGTAGAATACTAGAAAACCGTGTCTTGTTTCCACGCTATGTGCTTAAAGCGATGACAATCTATGTGGTGGTGGTGGTGGTGGTGGTGGTGGTGGTGGTGGGGGGGGGGGGGGGGGGGGGGGGTCTTTGCAATTATGTTTACATTTTACGGTCGGTTTACTGCAATTTACTATGTTGTATGATAATTGCAGGAAATTTTTATTCATCACATTACATGCTAATGTATGTGTACTTTTGCTCTACAAAGTATGCAATAAACACTGCATGATAAATCATCTGAATTCACTTTGATACACAACAGCACTCAGTTATCATCAGGAAAATAATAGAAACACTGTCAATAGAAACATGTAGAACAAAACTTTTTAGGGAAATTAGAAGATGAGGAAATCACTTGTAGAGTTATTTCGACCAAATACCGAAACATTCTGATGACTCTGGTTTACACAGTGTCAAATGAGCTTGTCATTTTTTGGCAGGAGTAACTTATTCATTGAGACAAAAGCCTATTCTGAAAGGTTCGGGTCACGTTACAGTCTTTTGCAGGTTAACTATGGTGTTTTTTCTATGTTTGAGAGAAACTGTAAAATGTCAATTATCAGTTGTTATTGTGGCAAAAAAATACAGCCAGTAGATCATCAACAAATAGGCTTAGTAGTACATTATTGCTTTATAAATCAGATGAACCCAGGTGCATATGAGACTTGTGCTTTCTCTTTGTTTTCTATTACTGTTGATATGAAGTTTATTGTTGACTGGTTGTTTGGTTATGTTATAGTAATCCCCAAAGTCACCAAAGTCTCAAGTGAAGCACTTAAAGATCATAGTTTTAATTTAAACAGACTTGTTCATAATAATCACAATTTAGAAGTCTCAGTTTTCTGTCTTACCAGGGTGAAACGTACACTGGAGAGTTTATGTGTTATTCATGTGGCTTACATAAAAGTCACTTTCTGTCAACCAGTGATCAGAAAGAATGATACTGCACCTCCTGGCTTACTAGTGGGTACAGCAGGGTGCGCGTGATCTGTGGGTGACAACTGATAACAGTCATTTAATTGTCTAATAACATTCAAAGCAGGTTCACTTTTTCATTATGTAAATTGTCTCACTGAAATTAAATATAGCCTCACCCATCTCTCTCAGCTTCCTTCTTCTCAAGGTCTTGAATGACATCCAGCAGGACCTTAATGGTGTTCTGGCTGGTCTCCAGGACCCCCTCCAGGCTGTGAAGTTGAGTCTGCAAGCTACGAATATCATGCAGAGGGCCATTGGGACTCAAGAGCTTTTCTGTCACCCTGGATGGGTCCAATTTACACCTGGCCCCAGACACCAACCCTCCCAGAATTTCCTGGACCTGTCTCAGAGTATCAGCCTGGGTGGCAGTCAGGGGCCCAGCTGTAGGCCGCCCCCCAGAAGCAGAGCAGCCCCTGGATCCAGAGCATCCCTGCTGATTTGGAGGGAGAGCGTGTTGGCTGTTGGGGGTGTTCGGCCTGACGTTGGCTCCTGAGCAGAGCATTTTGTGTAGCGCCCCAAGCTGAGCCTGGGCTGAGCTAAGACAGCTGGGCTTAAAACAGGCCTTGGCAGGAGAGGAGGAGGAGGACTGCTTCTCTCCCTTCATCACAGCAACTGGAGGAGTTTGAGCTCTGTGCTTCAGAGAGCTGGCTCTCTCACAGAGCTTTGGTGAGTCTTTTATATCCTCCTTTTTTTCCTTCTCTCTATCTTTATCTTTGTTGCTGACCTTGCTGTCTGCCCTGAGCATGGGTGTTCGGACTGCAGGACCTGGCGGATCATTTCCCTTTTTTCGTGGTGTGTATGGTGGAGGCGGTGGAGGAGGAGGTGGAAGTCGAATGCCCCTCTTATCCTGAGCATTGTACGGGGTCTGAGAAGGGGGGGTGTACGGTGGTGCAGCACGAAATGTGGAAGAGTACAGAGGAATGGCTTTAGTTGGTGTTGCACATTGTTGAACATTTGCAAGAGTGGACACATAGGTTTTCACAAGCGGAGGCGGAGAAGTGCAAGATTTCAGTTTTGGGACGGGGGAGGAATAAGGGGTTATGCCTGTGCAAGCAGAAGAGGTATTTTGCAAAGTTTGACATGGGATGTTGCAATGAGAGACAGTTTGAATAACTGTGGCATAAGAAGGTGCAGTTGGGTTCAAGTGAGGTGCATGGGGACCAACTGCATGTGTAGTTGTGTAATATGATATGGATGTGCAAGATATGGCAGTTTGAGTAACAAATGTACAGGGAGTTACATTTGATGAAGGTGTAGCATTTGATGCTGCTGATGGTGGTTGATGTATTACATTTGGGGCAGGGGTTGGCTGTTTGGTGGGATCAGCAGGAGTTACAATGGGTGTTATAGTTGGGGTAGAGGTGGAGTGGGTTAACTGAGGGAATGACACCACGTTTGACATAAGGGGGGTGCAGTTTTGGGTGGGGCATGGCGATGCAGCTGAAGAAGCACTGGAGCAGACTGCGGCTGTGCTGGGTGTTGTTGGTGGGGACACAACAGTGTAATAGGGGACTGGGAGTTGGGTAACAGTAGGTACAGAAGTGGCGCAAGGAATGGAAAGTGCTTTGGGAGGAGGTGGGGCTGTGGAAGCTAACTTGGCTGGAGAAGTACAAGGTAGCTTTGTGCAGTGCTCAGGAGTTTGTATTGGTGCACTTGTAGGTGGGGGAGATGTACAATAAGGCACAGTAGTTATTTGGGTAGTAGGAGGGTCTGGAGTCACTGTTGGGGATATAGGCTTGCACAGAATTTGCACTGAGCTGGGTGATGGTATTAAAGGTGGGGAAGCAAACGGGCTTTTAGTTTGTGTCTGTGTAGTGGAAAGTTTACAATCAGGAGAAGAGTGACTGGGAGAGCTTGTTTGTATTTGAGCGGTACACTGTTGAGCATTCAGAGGTAGGGTTGGATTGGTACTGGTGGTCTGAATTTGGGTTGTGCATTGTTCCTCACTTGAAGGTGGAGAATGGTGATTTTCAGTTTGACTCTGGGCGGTGCTGTACCTTGAACTTAAAGGAGGGGGTGGGCTCTCAGTCTGAACTTGAGTGGTACAGAGTTTGGTATTTGAAGGGGGTGGGGATGGACGGGGACTTTCAGTCTGTGTGGGAGTGGTGCAGTAGTGCACTTCCTTTCCAGGATCACTCGTTGTCCTATTTAGACGCTTTCTCCTCCTGATCGCTGAGGGAGTAATGCTTCCCTGACGTTTGGGGCCATCTCGGCAGGATACAGAGGAACAGTGGTATGGCTCAGCATTTTGAAGGACTAAAGGGGGGCAGCTGTGCCTTGAGGGTTTTACAGCAGACTTAATTTCGGTTCTTGATACTTTAGACCTTCGTTCCACCACAGTTCGCTCCCCTGGGCCAGGAGGGCCGTTCTGATCTTTGGACGCAGGTAACAACACATGGTTGTGAGTAAGGAACTCGTCTTGAGAGTCATGTTCGTCATCCCCATCCACCCCAACTGAGTCCCCAAGGCTGTGGCTACGAGTGTGGGAGGAAGGGAGAGATTGGGGCTTTTTCAGGCATGGGGAGGTCTGAATGGCTGTGCTGGTGCTTGTACTCGGCCTGCGTGTCATTGGCAAGGTTAGGGAGTTAGCCTGCGGTGGTGCCCAGGTTCGACGTGTAGGACCAGGTGTCAATGGATGAGGAGGCGCTCGAGCTAAAAAGGCAGCCACCACCTCTATAGTGCTCGCCATGTCACCACGCACAGCCCCAACCACAGAGGTTTGGCCAGGTAGATCCTTGGTCTGTGGCCTGTCCCTGTCAGTCCATGGCAGGGGGGACCTGCTGCTGTGTTTGCGAAGAGGATGTGGACTGTCACAGTCTTTGACAGGCTTCTGATGGCTATTGTTTTCCCCTGTTCCACTATTGCCACTGCTGCTGCTACCATCCTCCAGGTCTTTGAAGCGGACCTGGTGGGTGCGGTTGCGGCGCCGCTTGAGGCGACTTTCGATATCGGGGGAGTCTCGATTGAGAAGCACAGAGCGCACGGTCATTGTCCCAGGTAACTTGTCTGCCAAGCTGCTCTTGCCATTGGTCTGGCCTGTGAGCAAGTGGTCAGGCTCTTTGCTCACCATTTCTCCAGCCTCTGTCGCTCCCACAACATCCACACACTGTGAAGGCAGGTTGCTGTTGTGGAGAATCTCTTGTGTTAGTGTGTCAACAAGGAAAGCGATCGCTCCATCACTATATATTCAGTGTAACAGTGAGAGATCTATACGATTGACTGACTACGTTTCACTTTCATCCCAGAAAATACTGTAGATGTAGCAGTCTCTATACAGTATTGCATTTAGCTGCTCAGCTCATCTGTACACCAAGGACTTCCTTTGCAAATAAGATTGTCCTCAAGAAAAGATGGATTACCATTTTCCCAATTCAAGGTATAGTATAGATATCTGTGAGAAAACTTGTCTTAAACTTCCCTTTAAAATCTTATATAAAAATAAATATATGCAGCATCAAATATTCTTTAAAATGTCCATGCTGTTTCATGTCTTCTGAAGTTGTACATGTATTTTTTTGCCTCTTATTCACATTTCTCTTTAACGTTCCAGCAAGAAGAACTCTTGCAGAGGCCAGGGAGGTTACCTGCAGATAAGTGGAGAGGAAGGGAATGCAGCCTATCCTTTGTCTGTCCATCACATTGGCTGGTCTACTTGGCAGCCTGTCCTTCTCCACCTGCTTTGTCCCCTGGGCCCTCAGGAGATTGGATGGCCAAAGTACGGGATTGGCTTGACTGCGTTCCCATAATGATCTGGTCTTTTTAAACTTTTTTTTTGGTCTCTTCTGCTTCCTTTTTTAAAAATTTTTTTATCACTTTCTTTTTCTCTCTCTGCTTCTTTCTTTTCTCAGCTCTTCTCTCCGTGACTCATTCTCTCATGGTCGAAGGCAGCACGAGTTCCTAAAGAGAGGAGAAAGATAAAGAGAGAGACGAATAAGAGACTGTAATTGTTTCCATATTATTGTGCTTCAGTTTCCATCGAAACACAATGTGCTCGTTCCTCCCGATAATGAAGAAGATGTAAGATAGGCAGCTATTTTGAAATGCATGAGAGCGGGGGTCAACACAGAATGGGAAAAGGAGACATGAATTCAGAAAAAGTGCTGAAAGGATGGAGGTTGGAAAAGAGAGAGAAAAAAAGGCTCGGTGTATCATCAGCAGTGGAGAAATGTAAACTGAAAACAAGTGAAAAGAGATTGTAATTAAGGCCTATTCACACTGGCCAAGGGGGGTGTATAATGTTTCATTCCTTTTTTACGCTCTTTCCTCTCAGTATTGTTAAAAGTAGCCGTGTTTTAGTGACAGCAATAATTTTTGCATTGAGTATCACTTCTGCTCATGGGCACACAGTACGACTGTTGTCGTATTCCTTGGATTTCTCTTTTTCCTCCATGTTTTACAGTCTGTTGCCCTGTTATCAGTTCTTGATGATCTGCCATGGTGACATCCTCTCTGATTCATCTGGTCATTTTGTGACAGTCTGTCCACCATGCTGCAGTTAGTAGTATGTTCTCGTCACCCCGATTCCGTGCTCTGTTTTTGACGATCTATGGCCTTGATACATGCAGTATATATCACTTCATTTCCTGTCTGCGAAACAGGCAGCCGGGCGTGATGCTGTCATTTGCCTTACACGATCTATGGATCTGTTCCTCGTTATCTCCCCGTGATAGCCTCTGACACTGACAGGCTCGGGCTAATTCTGTTGTGCGAGTGTGACTGGCTGTTACTCTGTTCCCCTCACCCCACCCACCCTCCCATCTTCTGTGGGAGGGGTAATTAGTGACTCCTTCACAGCTCCCAGGTTATTTAGGGAGAGAGATACCCGAGGGGCTGCCACTTTTATTTACATCCACTGTTTTCCTCGCTTTCCTCTCTTTTCTTTCCACTGAAGAGGAGGATCTTTGGCACAACTGCCCCCACCCTCCTCCCTCCCTCCCTCCCTCCCTCCCGTCAACCTCTTTAAAAACATGGTTATTTGGATTAATCATGATTAAAGTCACAGCAGATAGAGCCTTGAGGGGAAATATCAACCATGCACACTGTGATATATTAATGGATTTAGAAACAAACCGCGGGATTCCTTCTCATTTTACTTTCTTATCGCCGCCATGTATACAGATGAGCCGCTTAACTATGAATCACCCGGAAAAAACAAATGACTCTGAGTTGAGGCACACATTTTTTCAAATGCGGGCGTGGGTGATGGTGCACTACGGAGGCTCAAGAACACAAGCTACGGTTCATCTATAGCATAGAAACTTCTGTTCATTTGACCTTGATGGTGATTTCTCCTTTCCTCACTTCTCCCTGGATAAATTAGTGGTTCCACCCTTCCTGTGTTTTTCATTAATATCCAATTTCACTCCGGTCGATGGTCTACCCATTTCTTGTACGAAGCAGCCTTTCAACCTTCACCCTGACAGATTTCCCTCTACGTATCATAGGGCCATTACCCTTACTCATTCTGGACGTGTCACCCTGAGCACACCTTCCTTTCATCTTTCTCCCATCTGGCCGTTCTCCTTTTTTTACCCACTCTCAGCTCTATCTTTCTATCTTTATTTCCCAATCTACCGAATGCTTTGCAGCAATCTCTTCTGCTGCCTCTTTTTGTCTAGTGCTTTCCACAGTTCATCCCCCTCACTCTGCAAACTACCCTCGGATCAAAATTTACGCTGACAGTTTAATGAATCCCCCTCTTAATGCTGCATGGGCTTACCGCTAGGGCTGAGGGCAGCTCTTTTGCACATGTGACATTTCCATGTTGAGCTTTATTGGCAGACAAGAGATAAATCACCAGGGAAGAGGTGGAAGGTGTGCAGTGGCATAATCCTAGCAAGGGTCGTAACTCTTAGCAGTTATTGTTTAGGATGTACCATAGTCTCTTTGCAAAGGTTTTGCTCCTATTCTCTTTCCTGTGTGTGTGTGTGTGTGTGTGTGTGCGCGCATCATGAAAATGCTAAGGTCACATCTGATCATCCCGTGCTAAGCTGTTGTGACTCTTAGAAACGCATCTGAACATTCAAAATAGAAGAAGTCAAGATTGGTTCCACAGATATAATAACATTCTGATGATTTCAAGGATACCGAGAACTGTATCCATGCCAGTAGCACACTTTTGGGTCCAACTATGCAGAGGGGATGGGAGGTGTCATGGATTGGATTGTTATGTAAAGACATGTCAGATCAGATTGTCTAGGCACGCTTAAAATTTGTCAGAGAGGACTGCGATGAAGAGGAGGCAGAAAGAGGAAGAGGAAGGAGAGGAGGTAGACATGCTGGGATATATTTAGAGATGCTATGAGACACATAGCAAAGCAAGAGGAGTAGGAATTGGAATAAGTAGGAGGGAGGAAGAGGCGGAGGGAGACAGACAGGCAGAGGGGGGGCAAAAGCAGGAGGAAGCAACCCCTGGCAGCAGAGGAAATGTCATGGTTAGGGTTCAGTGAAGTGGTAAATCAGGAGCATCAGCGTGTCAGGGCATTTAAGGGAGAAGTGGAGAGGAACTAAGAAAAGCTATATGATCAGCTATCGGTCCTGTAAGCACACGGAGGTTAAGAGTTATACCTGTGCTTTGTCACAGAAATTTACACCACGGTCGGCTCAGAGACGAGATGCAAAATGCATAAGCCGTTTTGGTGTTTGTGTTCTTGTCCAAAGAGATTTCCAATTCAAGAGCAGCTCCTTGGGAGTTGCCTGCAGATGACTACTTTGTTAGGTAAGCACTGAGTGTAGTACAGCTCAGCAATCTCACAAACAAAGGGATGTTCAGTTTTATCTAATACAATAAAACCAGCAAGTGCATTTAAAAATGCAAATAAAAGGCTTTTGCATGCACGCGCAAATCAACAGCCTAGAATTATATATAGGTTTAACATATTATTATTATTAGAAGCAAGGGAGTATATGAAGTAAAGCAAGTAAAAGTATTGTCCTCGGTGCTGGTACTTAAATTAGAAAACGGTACTACTGCTGTAGCTGCCTCTCACCGCTGAAAGTCTTGAGCCAGATTATGCTTAACAGCAAATTAAATTAAACAAACACAAATTAAATTATGATTCTTAATTCATTAGATACCCAACGCAACACGGCGAACACAGCCATTGTCATTCCTGTCAGACACTTGTGTAATAGCGTCTAAATGTAAATGCTGGTTTGTTTGATTATGACTATGTAGGCTACTGGCATTCCAATTTGACCAGCTTCAATCTTGGCAAGCTGTTTTTCAGCAAGCTCTAGCTGCAAAGGAAGTTTTATATAATCAAGCAGTATAAAATAAAGCTATTGCCCAAGTGGTAACCACCGTGGCTGAGAATGAAAGAAGTTTAGCCTCTGGATGTTAACCGCCATGCATTAAAAAGATGGTCTTGTGCAGTTTACTGGTGCTGATGGCTGCATGTGTCTCTTGTTCAACGAATCTCTAACGAAACTCTATCATAAAATTACATTATTTCCAATGACCTGTAGGGGGAGACTCCTCCGGCTGCAACTTGATTTATGAACTCAGCAGGCACTTTCCTAAATAGTTTACAGTTTAAATGACTAGTGGAAAAGCTTTCTTAGTATAGTAAGGTGCTCATTTGATAAACTACAGTGAAATTTAAAGTTTAATGAGAAAGCAGACCCTGTTATATCATCTATTTATATGATCACTACCATATAAGCTAATGGTGCTTTTGGCTTGCTGGTCTGATTGACCTCTTATTCACGACATCTAATCCCAAAACCTGGACGACCATGGTTAAAATGTCAAATTTAAAGTTTCAGAATGTTAGGACGAAAACCTGGTAGCTAGCATTTCAGTCCAACAAACACACCCTTCTTTTCCCTCCAGTTTATTCTAATTGTGAGCATTCGTTACTGTACTGAAGAAGGCTTAAACTAAGCAACTCCACCAATAAGGTTTTGTGCTTGGCTTGGTTTGTTTTTCAGAATGATCAGTCTAAAGAAAGTCATGGACAGATCTGCACAAACAATTATTTATCTCTGGGCAAAAAGTTCCCACTATATCGTCACAAAAAACATTAGACTGATGGAAGAGAAAATGGGTAATGCTGTCTTGATCTTCGAGACAATACTTAAAACTAGCCTAGATGGAGCTAGCCTTTTGGATGCAGAGACTGGAAATTTTCCACTTCATCAGGAGTATGCAGTCTTTGATTGTTCTTGTTGCAAAGTGTTTAATGAAAGTCACAAATCAGATGATTTATAATATAGTTATTTTCATATAGGTTTCTATACAATCTCACTGCTTGTTTGTAACCAGAGGAGTCTCCCCCTGCTGGTCATTATAACAAATTAAAGACACTTTTTGCATTGCCTCTGCTTTTCAGACCCGAAGGCCAAGCTGTGCTTACTACATGCTTCTGCTGTTCCCAAGCGACAAGAAAACAATCATTATTCACCTCACAGTGTTTGGCATAACCATGAGATTCTGGCCTGGTAATACCGTTAGCCCCCCCATCACCACCACCACACACACATACACACACGTCTTAATTTGGAAAAGCAGGTTTGTTTTGAAGCAGTAAGTCTTTGAATTTGTGTCATAAATGGAACATTTTTGAGTTTCAGTGCAGAACACTCTTAAAATTGTATTTAATAACAGATCTGTACCACAGTGATTTAAAGTGCTTTATTGCGATGCTCTGCACACCTCAGGTGGCAAATACTTTCGCTTCTCCTGACGCCTTCATGACTTTAAAAAGTCATTCAAACATGCATAATATGTTATCTCGCAAAGTTTCTCACCAGCTTCTTACTAAAGAGGACACTCTACTTGTTCCAGCTTTCTTCAAGGATGGCTGGATTACCTCTATCTTTCCGAGCGCGAGTGCCAGAAATGATTTGTTCCATCTGTCCTCTTTTAACCAAAATCCTCTGCCTAATATGAAATCCCTATATGTAGGCCAGTGGATGGTGATAAGCATACTTAGCCAACTGTGAGCAAATTTGAGAATGTTTGGGTGTCTGTGAAAGAAAGCCAGAGTAAACATTGTTCTTCCTTGTGCTCATTCTGCAAGCCCAATTGTCTTGCTTCGCTGGCTGCTTCAGTTTGTTTCTTCTACTGTTCACGTCTCCTCGCCACTCTGTGCCACAGATTTCCAAGGTTCCCAAGGTCTCTGTGTGAATTCAGCAACATGTAACACTTCTGGAGTCGTTACAGTATACTAGGACCAGTTAGGTTCGACTACTAGAGCAGTAATGAGCGTAGCATGCAATAAAGACCACAGACCAGTAAATACGTTTAAATTGCCGGCTTATTATTTTGTGAAGACAGAATAGACAGTTATAGACACATTACATAAAACATTCAACATCACACATTTAAGGAAAACAAGATGTTTTCTTTCCCCTTCTTAGTTCAGTATGTTCTGTTAGTTCATCCTATTTATCTCAAAACCTTTTATTTGGCTTTAGAAGGATGTTATTCTCAACCTAGGTTATTGTTTTATTTATTTCAAGTTCTAAGTTCAAGTTTATCCTTTGATCTATTTGCATTAACACTGTGTTATTTTAAATCAAGTTCAGTTCTTTAGGCCCAAGATTTAATTTAATCTTGGTCTAGGTTCACCTTTAAATTCTCAACCAGTTCTTATTTTGTTTTAACCCAACAAAATTATTTACACTTCCATTAACACCATTACAGCATTAAAATGTAAGGTTGACCAAAATAAATTACAAAAATAAATAAATAAATGTAAAACTGAAAACAATTCAGCAAAAGGCTGAATAAATCCCTTAAACAAACAAAAGAAAGTTTTCTTTGTGTCCTTTAACTATTAATCCTGGAATTGCTCCGAATGATTATCCAGTGCTTTGAAAAGTCCGCTGTTCTTTTGCAGAGGTGTATGGATTAATCCTACCAGTTTTATCAGCGAAAGAGCTCAACGTCCAGCAGGGGGCGTTTTCCTTTTTCCTGCTCGGTACAGTTCAATGGGTCCGTGGGCGGCTCGCCATCTTGTTTCTCGCTCAGCGGATCAAACTCCGATTCTAGCTCAGCATTTCCCGATCCAAACCTTAATGGCCTACCATAACAACAAAATAAAGTGCATAAACATTCGAAAATAACACACGGGTAGCCCTTAAATAACAGTAAAAGTCCGTTTTTTCTAGCTTATTTAGCCGTAAATGAGGTGATGCCAATATGGCGCGCTGAAACACCGTCAAAGGCCTTTGAACTGCAGCCTGTGTGTCGTTTAAGCACGAATCCACCGTTTTTAACATAAAACAACATAAATCTGCTACCTTGGCTCTCCATTTGCATGAAATGAGCAATATAATACAACAAAAATTTCTTGCATGAAATAAAAGACAATTTCTGAACTCACCAAGTCCCGTTCGGTTATGTTCACAACGTCACCAAGGCAAGGACAGGTCGGAAAAACAAAAATACATTCTCCAGAGTACAAAAATGGCTTTAAGTAGATTTTTGGCTTATTTTTTACCATTTTTTCACTCATTTAAGCAGCAGCTCTGCAAGGACTGTCTGCATTTCTCCCTCTCGAGCATCAAAAAGAAGGAACAACCCGATTGGGTGTGGCTAATCACAGGAGTCACGCTGCAGCGTGCCCTTTCACAATAAGAGTCTCAACACATATTTTAGCCATTTTACCTGAATTAACATAAAACACCATGAATTAGCAAGTTCTGTACCCTTTTAACATGTTTTTAAACACAAATGAAATCCTATACCATGAATTATATCATTGCTGATGTTTTTAATGAATTTTCTAACCATTATGATCTATTTATTGACTATTTATCACCTGTAATATATTTCTTATGACTGTTTTTACTAACAGGCTTTTATTTGTTGTTAGCTATGTTAACCAGGGTTACACCCTCCCCTCTTAAATGTATGCAAGTCCCTTTGCATAATGCATACTCAGACTACCTGGATATCATGGATTTCAATAGAGCCTGTGACAGCTTCACTTAAGCTTTGGAACAAAGACTGAACTATGCCAACAAGAGGGTTGCCTAATTGAGGGTATGTTAAGTGCTTGGGCTTTGTTCTCTCTCGGGATGATCTTCTGACTGATTGCTCTGCTTCGGGGTCATTTCTTTCAGTTTCATTGTTTACAGGTTCAGTTTCATTCACGTGAGTTTGAGTTGCTTCCTCATCATTAGTTTTCGTTGAATCCGATGCATTGTCCTTTTCATTTGGTGGAGTTATTTGAGCTCCTTCCTTTGCAGGTTCAGGCAAGTTTTCCATTTCAGGTGGTTTCTCCATTTCAGGTATTTTGTCATTTTCAGGTAAGTTTTCCATATCCGGTAGGTTTCCACAATCAGGTAAATTTACAGTTTCCGTCATGTCCATGTGCTCTTGAGCAATATCAGGCACTGTCACATCTTCTGAGACTTGAGAATTGTCTGATTTGGGTTGCTCATTAGCATGGTTTGACTTAGCCTTGGGAGGAAAAACTACCTCGTATTCCTCAATCGACCTTGAGATCTCCTTGGGAGGAAGTGGAGGGTAATACAGAGGGTAGTTATCCTCCTCAGAGTGGTATTCAAGTTCAGGTTCATCAGGATCAGTTGTTGGGTGTTGACGTGTTCTTGGCCGATGAGGCTTTACTTGGACTGCTGGAGGATTTTCAGGGGCAGTTGGCAAAAACCCACAAGGTAACAAAAGGTCTCTGTGGAGAGTTCTAGTGGAACCTTGGTGATGCTCGGGTTTGACTGTGTATACTGGGAGGTTGTCTTTTTGGCTTACAACCACGTGGACGACGGACTCCCACTTATCAGCCAATTTGTTTTTTCCCCTAATCCGAACATTCCTTACAAGCACGCGATCTCCGACACCTAAGACAGATTCGGTTACATGTTTGTCATATCTAGTTTTGTTACGTTCAGCAACTTTGCTTACATTTTTGGTAGCCAGTTGGTAGCTCTCCTGAAGGTGAGATTTGAGGGCTTTAACATACTGTGAGTGAGATTGCTGCTGGCGATGGTTCAGGGGGACATTGAAGGCAAGATCAATGGGTAACCTAGGCTGTCTGCCAAACATTAACTCGTACGGCGTAAACCCTGTACTTTCATGTTTGGTGCAGTTATACGCGTGAACGAGTGGCTTAACAAAGTCACGCCAATGTTTCTTGTCTTCGTCTTTGAGTGTACCCAACATGTTTAGCAGGGTTCTATTAAACCTCTCCACAGGGTTTCCCCTGGGATGGTAGGGTGAAGTTCTGACCTTCTGAATCCCAGCTAGGTCGCATAACTCTTTGATAGTTTTTGACTCAAAGTCTGCTCCCTGATCGCTATGCAACTTCTCGGGAAAACCGTAGTGGATTATAAAGTTTTCCCACAGGGCCTTGGCTACAGTTTTAGCCTTTTGGTTGGGAGTTGTCATTGCTACAGCATACTTCGTAAAGAAATCTGTAATAACTAAGACATCTTTAGTGTTGCTGCGATCTGGTTCAATTGTCAAGAAATCAATACACACCAACTCTAGAGGTCTGGTGACTTGAATGTTTACTAGGGGCGCCGCCCTCTCTGGCAGGGTCTTTCTGCAAACACACCTGCTACAGCTTTTGATCTTTTGCTCTATGTCTGAGGCCATTTTTGGCCAGAAAAATCTGGTTCTGGTTAAATCAAGGGTCCGGTCAAGACCAAAATGACCCATGTCATCGTGAAGGCTTTTGAAAACCATAGATCTTAGACTTTCAGGAAGAACCAGCTGGTACTGTGTCTCTTCACCTACTTGTCTTTTTCTGTACAAAATCCCGTTCTGCAACTCAAGTTTGTTTAACTCACGCAGAAGGATGCTAAGTTGTGGGATCTCGTTGCGTACAGTAGGAGGAGATGTTTCACCTGTTTCAAGCTGGTGTATGATTTCACTGATAGCAGGATCGTTTGTTTGACTTTGTCTTATCTCTTCTTCTGACAAGCTTGGAATGACAGGAAAAGCATCACACTGGTCGAAACTGTCGGGAACAGCATCAACGGACGTAGACAGTGAAGTTACGAGTGGGCAGGCGAGAGCATGGTCTGTGTCAAGAGACTGGACTAGATGTTTCTCACATATTGCACTGACAGCTTGAGTGGGAACGTGAGTGAAAGGATCGGTGCCAGGCAAGTGGTGTTGCACAAACTGACGGATCCGCTCCTGTTCCTTCAGGGAGACAAGGTCATTTAATGGCTCGAGATGCGGACGACGAGATAGGCCATCTGCGTCCATGTTTTGTTTGCCTGCTCTGTACCTAAGCTGGAACTCGAAAGAGGACAGGGCGGACAACCAGCGATAGCTCGTCGCGTCTAACTTAGCGGTGGTCAAAATGTAAGTTAGGGGGTTGCTGTCAGTTATTACTGTGAAAGGACTGCCATACAAGTAATCACAAAACTTTTCCGTTACAGCCCATTTGAGGGCAAGAAACTCAAGCTTATGAGCAGGATAACGGCTTTCGCTTTTGGATAGTCCTCTACTTGCGTATGCAATTACTCGCAACTCTCCCTCCTGCTCTTGATAAAGAGCTGCCCCTAACCCGATTGTGCTTGCATCTGTATGTAATACATAAGGCAACTTGGGATCGGCAAAGCCTAGAATTGGGGCAGAAGTCAGTTTGTCTATAATAGTCTCAAACGCTTTCTGACAACTCTCTGTCCATCTCTCCCCGAAAGGAGCTTTTGGCTGAAAGTATTGGACGTAGTTGGACTTAGAGCTATTGTTTTTTCGCAGTGGGGGGTATCCAGCAGTTAGGTTGGTAAGGGGTTTTACGATCTTAGAAAAGTCCTTAATAAACCGCCTATAATACCCTGCAAACCCTAAGAAGGAGCGGAGTTCTTTCAAGTTCTTGGGACTTGGCCATGTTTTTAATGCTGCTACTTTCTCGGGGTCTGTTTCTACACCGTTTTGGGAGACAATGTGCCCCAAGTACCGAACTGACGTCTGAAAAAACATACATTTTTCAGGCGATAGCTTCAGACCGTATTCTTTGAGACGATTAAGCACATGGAGAAGGCGGGTCTCGTGTTGTTCGAGGGTTTCGGAGTAAACTATAAGGTCGTCTAGATAGACCAGGACTTCCTTAAGGTGGATGTCGCCCATACATTTCTCCATCAGCCTTTGAAATGTGCTGGGAGCGTTTGTTATGCCTTGAGGCATCCGGTTGAACTCAAAGAACCCCATCGGACATACGAAGGCTGTTTTGTGCTTATCTGCCTCATCGACCTCAATCTGGTAGTACCCACTTTTGAGGTCAAGGACCGAGAACCACTTCGATCCTGTCAAGGCGGAGAACGCTTCTTCCAAGTTAGGAAGCGCGTAGGCGTCTTTGATGGTGTTCAGATTCAACTTACGGTAATCTACACAGAGTCTTACGTCTCCATTCTTCTTCCTTACCACCACTATCAGTGAGGAAAATGGCGACTCGGATTCGCGAATGACACCTGCATCGCTTAGCTCCTGCAAATGCCTCCGTACGGCGTCAAGATCTTGTGGTCGTACGGGACGGGGTCTGTGCTTAAAAGGGGTTTCATCGCTCAGTTTGATTTGGTGTTTTACTTTGTTAGTGCAACCAAAGTCTGTATCGTGTAGTGCAAAAACCTCCGACATAGCACTTAACTTTTGTGTGATTCGTTCTTTCCATTCAGCAGGGACTGGAGAATCAGCAAAGTTAAGATTAAGCTCAGCAGGGTTTGAGCTGGGAGTCTGTTTGGACTGCTCTGTGATCTGACTGTTTGGTATGATCTCTTGAATAGCATGCATTTCAGCAATGACACTTTTCGCAGGGATAACTATGTCATGCTTACTTTCATTTCGCAGGACCACTGGAAGCTTTTGTGAGGGTTTCTCAGCAAGGGTAAGTAGACAGTTGGTGACCAAGACTCCACCTGGCAAGGAGGATGTAGAGGGGGTCTCGACTACTACCCACCCGCCTGAGTGTTCAGTTTTTGCGTGGACTAAACCCTCTAAGACTCGACTTTGGCCTGCAGGAATGACTTCAGGCTCTTTCCCTGACAAAGTGACAAGACCAAGGCTGTCGTCCTCTTTTTGCTTGTGTCTTTGTTGTAACACGCTCAGCACTACTCTATAACCATAAGGCAGGATACTGAGGTCTGTATTAGCCAAGGAGAGGCTTTCAAAGACAAGGTCAAGAGTGTTAGTGCCAATTAAGAGAGAAGACTGAACACTAGAGCGTGTGTCTGGAACAATTAATGCAAGAGAAGACACAGTAAGTTCAGTACCAAAACAGTTCTTTGGAAAGGTAATGTCGACACAAATATAGCCTGAATATGGAACATTCTGACCATTTGCAGCTTCGACTTCTAGCAGGTCCTGTATTGGATGGATTTCAAGGTCTGCAAGATTGTTTTCATAGAACGATCGGGACACTGTGGTCACTTGCGATCCGGTATCAAGAAGGCAGTTGCAAGCTTGATCATTGATTTTCACTTGAGCAGTGTACTTAGCTCCAATTAGACCCTTGGGTAGTTTCACAGTGGCTGATTTATTGTTTGAGAATCGTTTTTTGGGTTTATGTGAAGGTTCGGTGGGACTAGTTTTGTCCGTAGCACCCATTTGTCCCGCAATGAGGGCTCCCTTTAGTTTAAAGGCTGTGTTTGCTTGTTTTGTCTATCCCACAGCAACTGTTTTTCTTTCAACTGTTTCCTTTTGTCAGTGACTAAAGACGGGTTTGGGTCATTTGGGCACACAGAGGCAATATGGCCGTCTTCGCCGCACTGGTAGCAGTAACCAGGCCTGGGCCTACTCTTCGCAGCTTGGGATGTCAAAAGGGTTCGTTCGGGTACTTGAGAGTTGGTCTTAGCAGTAGCTTTTGGAGGGTTAGACTTTTTCCTAGGAGGGTTCGGGGTTAATGTTGCGAGATGGCTTTGAAGCTGACTGATTTGTGCCTTTAATTCTGTGACCAAATCCTTTTGAGCATCTACTGGTGGGTCTACTTTCTGGGGTTTCAATCTTGTCAGTTCACTCTGCAGCGCAGTTATTTGTGTTCGCATTTCAGTGAGATCGTCTTGCATGGTGAGCGCAGGAAAGTCAGCATTTGCAGCAATAGAGTGAGAGGCTACTTTTGGCCTGGTGGCAGCAAAATGTTTTTTCATTCGGCTTTCTTTTGCAGTATGCTTGTCCTCTTCCACTCTCAACTGTAGCAGCAGCTCGGTGAATGAGGGGGGTTTATCTTTTTTCTTTTCGAGCTGAAGATCTGTTAACAAGGCATTATCCCAACACCCCCGACAGAATTGACGCAGAAGGTGTCGGTCTGCTTCACTAGCTATGACACCGCCTTTTTTCAGAGCTTTTGAGAGAGCTGTTTGCAAGCGATGGAGGTAGTGTGAAGGCTTTTCACCTGCATCTTGTAATGTGTTGAGGAATTTGGCGAAAAGCTCGTCGCCATCCTCCACAGTGCCAAAAGCTGAATGGAGTAGTTCAAGATAAGCTGAGGGCAAGGCTTCAGGGCCCAGAGGTTTCACCACGTTGGCAGCAGGCGGTACAAGACTGTGTACGATTTTCCGTGAGCGTTGCAAGTCAGACAGATTGGGATCGTGAAGTATGAGCTCTACACTGTGGCGCCATGTATCAAAGTCCACCTCATGACTAGGACAGGGCAGTTTGCCTGAAAAATTTCTGAGGCGGAAGGAGGCGCTCACTGGTGAGACAAGAGCTTCACTTCGCACTATGTGCTCTACTACAACCTTTTGCACATCAGGGTGTGTTATAAAGCTCTGTGGAATGGTAGTTTGTAGATCTGGTTGTGTCTGGTTGACTGACTCAGAATCGCTGATGCATATATAGCTTTGATCAGTTCTGCAGTTTCACTTTGGATAGGTTGGTCATTTGCTTGTACTTGGGTTGTTAGTTCACTATGTGCATCTGGGGTAGGAGCTTCTGTGCTGTGTGTGACTGACTGAGCACATTGGGAAAGGTGTTCATGCAGAACAGCTTCAAAAGATTTGCCACTAAGTCTAGCAATGCTTTGCAGTTCATTGAAAAAACTGTTGGTGGCGACGTTGGTAACAGCTGCGATGTACTCAGGTGACAGGGCTCGTATCTGATAAGTGACTTCATTCGGACATTCAAGTGTGTAGGGTAGTAAGGGTTCAAGTGTCGACAGAGCAGATCCACTCTCATACTCTACAATAGCATTTTTGTGGTAAGAAGACTTAGGGTCATCTATCTTAAGGGTTCTTGCTGTTCGACCATATCTGCTTAAAAAGTCTTTTAAAGCTTCATCAGCGTCTGTGCCTGTAATCCCACTAACAATAACTGAGTTTGGGATTTTAACATTTTCTCTGTCAACTATTTCCATTTTGCCGGACTTGGCCTATTTTTGAGGTCTGGGTCAGAAAAAAAACTTGAGGGATCAATTACTGCTCCTGGCTGGCTCGCCACTTCTGTAACACTTCTGGAGTCGTTACAGTATACTAGGACCAGTTAGGTTCGACTACTAGAGCAGTAATGAGCGTAGCATGTAATAAAGACCACAGACCAGTAAATACGTTTAAATTGCCGGCTTATTATTTTGTGAAGACAGAGAATAGACAGTTATAGACACATTACATAAAACATTCAACATCACACATTTAAGGAAAACAAGATGTTTTCTTTCCCCTTCTTAGTTCAGTATGTTCTGTTAGTTCATCCTATTTATCTCAAAACCTTTTATTTGGCTTTAGAAGGATGTTATTCTCAACCTAGGTTATTGTTTTATTTATTTCAAGTTCTAAGTTCAAGTTTATCCTTTGATCTATTTGCATTAACACTGTGTTATTTTAAATCAAGTTCAGTTCTTTAGGCCCAAGATTTAATTTAATCTTGGTCTAGGTTCACCTTTAAATTCTCAACCAGTTCTTATTTTGTTTTAACCCAACAAAATTATTTACACTTCCATTAACACCATTACAGCATTAAAATGTAAGGTTGACCAAAATAAATTACAAAAATAAATAAATAAATGTAAAACTGAAAACAATTCAGCAAAAGGCTGAATAAATCCCTTAAACAAACAAAAGAAAGTTTTCTTTGTGTCCTTTAACTATTAATCCTGGAATTGCTCCGAATGATTATCCAGTGCTTTGAAAAGTCCGCTGTTCTTTTGCAGAGGTGTATGGATTAATCCTACCAGTTTTATCAGCGAAAGAGCTCAACGTCCAGCAGGGGGCGTTTTCCTTTTTCCTGCTCGGTACAGTTCAATGGGTCCGTGGGTGGCTCGCCATCTTGTTTCTCGCTCAGCGGATCAAACTCCGATTCTAGCTCAGCATTTCCCGATCCAAACCTTAATGGCCTACCATAACAACAAAATAAAGTGCATAAACATTCGAAAATAACACACGGGTAGCCCTTAAATAACAGTAAAAGTCCGTTTTTTCCAGCTTATTTAGCCGTAAATGAGGTGATGCCAATATGGCGCGCTGAAACACCGTCAAAGGCCTTTGAACTGCAGCCTGTGTGTCGTTTAAGCACGAATCCACCGTTTTTAACATAAAACAACATAAATCTGCTACCTTGGCTCTCCATTTGCATGAAATGAGCAATATAATACAACAAAAATTTCTTGCATGAAATAAAAGACAATTTCTGAACTCACCAAGTCCCGTTCGGTTATGTTCACAACGTCACCAAGGCAAGGACAGGTCGGAAAAACAAAAATACATTCTCCAGAGTACAAAAATGGCTTTAAGTAGATTTTTGGCTTATTTTTTACTATTTTTTCACTCATTTAAGCAGCAGCTCTGCAAGGAATGTCTGCATTTCTCCCTCTCGAGCATCAAAAAGAAGGAACAACCCGATTGGGTGTGGCTAATCACAGGAGTCACGCTGCAGCGTGCCCTTTCACAATAAGAGTCTCAACACATATTTTAGCCATTTTACCTGAATTAACATAAAACACCATGAATTAGCAAGTTCTGTACCCTTTTAACATGTTTTTAAACACAAATGAAATCCTATACCATGAATTATATCATTGCTGATGTTTTTAATGAATTTTCTAACCATTATGATCTATTTATTGACTATTTATCACCTGTAATATATTTCTTATGACTGTTTTTACTAACAGGCTTTTATTTGTTGTTAGCTATGTTAACCAGGGTTACAAACACCTCGTAACTCGTGGTCAGACGGACATGTCCAGTGCACAGCAGCATGTTACACGTATGCAGCACAGTCCACTCCCCTGGGGGGGTTACTCTCTGCCAGGCTGCGACGTTGCTGTCCAAACTAATGTCCCAAGAGTACATCATAGTGTGTTACCTATGAAGCCAGCATGCTGTCAGTCCAGTGGAAACACCTGGCCCGCAGATAGGCATATTCTCCAAGTGCATAAATGAAATTAAGAATAAAAGAAAAGGACACGTTAACTTCTCCTGGGCAAAGACAGAAAATGAAGTGACGCAGATAGATGACAGATTCTTTCTTTTAAAAGCAATGTGCTAAAAGAAAAAAAAAGTGCTAGACGGAAGAGCCGAGAGACAGCAATATCTGACCTCTTTAGAGATGAGAGATGAGATGAAAGGGAGCGATACAGTGGTGCAGCGCAGAAGGAGGGAGAGAACAAGGGGGAAAGAGTTGCGCGACAACAGTCGGGATTAACAGCACAGCGTTTCTTCACACAGGAAAAAGCGGGCGCACGAATCTGCACCTGCGCACGTGCACGTGGAGGTGTGTGTGTGTGTGTGTGTGTGCGCACCCACGCGAAAGAGTACGTGTACGGCTGGGATTGTTTCATGCGCGCCAGTGACAAGATTGCGCCAGTGACAAGATTGCTTCAGTGACGGATGCAAACACATATGCAAACTATGAGAAACAATTACTCTCACATGTGTGAGAAGATTACTGAAGCATGTTAATATGATTGAAATTGAAATGCTCATGTTGCCAGAGCAGCACACACACGCGTGTACGCGTGCATAAATAAACACACACACACACACACACACAGATCCATACAAATGGAATTCCCCCATTCAGAGCCTCCTCCTTAAACTTTCTGTGCATAGCTCCAAACACTCACACACTCACACATGCACACACACACACAATCCTGCTCATGACAAATGTGCAATGAAAGCACGCTGCTGGAACCTGCAACGCCACACCACCGACAAACCAATCTGAGCTTCTCACTCTGTAAGCTTCTCATAAAGCTGCCCAGTATCAGTAAATGACTCCCACACCTGCAGTAAAGCAAAAATCCAGAAATCACTAGATTTCTCACACACACTCACACTCACAAATCAGCAGGGGCACACCCCCACTGCTGGAATATGTGCACACACACACACACACACACACACACCTGCCGAGTATGTAAACAAAATGTATGCAGGCACGTGTGTGCACGCATGCGAGGACCATTCAGCGGGCTGATGGGAGCCAAAACAAAACAATAAGTCAAATATGTCCTCGCTGCCAACGTCCACTGCACGCAATCAACACAGACACTTGTACGCTGCTTTTTAAATCTCACCTCTTCTCTGATTTGCCTAACTCTCCATCTCTATGGTGATGCTGCAAGAAGGCTGCTGATGAGATTGCTGTACTATCTTCCATCAGGACACAGAACTGAGTCACACATACCTCATCTCTCTCTCTCTCTTCCTGTTTTCCTTCTGTGTTGTCTTCCCACAAGTGCTCGCTCCCTCTTCCCAAGCTATTCCTTCACGTCGCTTCCTCCCATTCTTCCATCCCTCTGGCATTCATGTTTGCTTTTTTTTTTTTTTAATTCCCACCTCTGTCACTGCTTCTCAGTGAGCTTCGCACCGTTCCCCTTCCTCTGTGCAGAGTCCATCTGCTCCTCTCTTGTCTCCCTTTCCTCTCCAGCTCACCTCTTTCTCTCTCTCTCTCTCTCTCTCTCTCTCTCCTCCTCCTCCTCTCTGGTTGTGTCTTCCTCTATTTCACCCTCCTCTTTTCTCGTAGATTCATGCCTTTCACGTGGGAACCCTTTTATCCATCCCTCACAGCTTTCAGCTCCGCTGTGCCTACCTAGTTGTCTGAGCGTTTGTTCTGTGTGTGGAAGTGAAAGGACAGGAGGGGGAGTAAGAAGGCAAGAGTGAGCAAACAGGCAGTTATCGTCTCAGATGCTCCTCTCAGTTCTCCCCGTCCTGCTCCTTTTTTGCTCTCTCGCCTTTTCTCTCTGCATCTCTTCATCATGACCTCCTCTCCATGTCGCCATGCAAGCCCCCTGTCTCCTTGTAAGCAAAAGGAGGGAGGGGAGCGAAGAGAGGCTGGGGGAGAAGGAGTGTGGGATGGAGAGTAGGAGGTAGGGGGAGGTGGAGCTAGTGAGTCGGTCTAATTAAAAAGCAGAGTATGTACGGCTGCAGAGAGCGAAGAGAGGAGACAGTGAGAGGAGGAGAGGGGAGGAGAGAGGGAAGGAAAGTGATCTAGGGGGCGGATCTAAGGGACATGGAGGAAAGAAGCAAAAGAAGCAGTCAGTGGGGGGTAGAAATGAAGAGCATGGGGTTGTTTAAGGGGGCGGTGGTACGTAGAGGCTAGTAGTGCGAGATGGAGGAAAGGAACGATCTGACAGGACACCAAGGTCAGCTGGAGAGGAACGCAGAAAGGTCATTCATGGAGAGGGGGAGGAAGGAGGGGGAGAGAAGCAGGGAGAAGGCGATAGAAACAGACAGGTAGAATTATTCTACAGATATCTCCCATATGAGCGGGGGCAGCAGAGCAGGGGGGAACCGTGACCAGCAGGATAATAGAGACTCATGGACAATGGCCCTCAAAGGCAGAGGAAGCTCCGTAGTCAATGAAGGTTAAACTGCTCCCATGGTTTCAGGCCTCTGGATTAACATGCATAAGTGCCGTGCATGCAAATTAAAAAGGAAAAAACACCGACCTGTATTACATCAATCGCAGATTTTTTCTTTTCACCTCATTTTCTTTCCTGCCTAAAGTTCCAAGCTCACTTTTTGTTTTTCGGTGGGGCGAGGGGGTGCTGACCAACTGATGTACATCGAAACTATCATCGCTATACTGGCTGTTATTACCTGAGGCTAGGCAGCAGAAACCACTGTACTCTGCAGAGATAGAGAGATAAAGTCTACACCTAAATGCCTTCAGGGCTGAGACACCTCATCCCATTTTATCAGCTCTGATCACTTATCTTGTCCCATCTCCTCCGTCTCGATCAGACTTACATTAACATCCCAGCAAATCTTGTTGGGGGTTTTTTTTCCTAATGTCTAAGATGTTCTGTTTTTTGTTTTTCTAGAACTGTATGGATTTAAAGTGCAATCACATGCATAAAGTGCATAATGACTCCCAGTGATTTTAGAGCAAGTGGAGCTGAATGGAGAGGCACTCCCCTGCAACATACATACAGAACAGGATATAATATACTATAATGCATGGGTACATGTGAATACTAAGGCTTGCAGCTACATGCACTACTACAGATACTGCATTTAACTTCCTGGCAGACAGACTAATATATAAAAAATATATATTTTTGCTTTCCCTGGAAATTGCCACTCAACATCTGCATCCCAGTACTTAAGCAGAGTGACACAGTGTTTGAAAGGATCACCCAGGGTCGCACGCTGGATTGAGAGCTTCAATTTGCACGACCGAAGCCACTTTGACTCCTTTGAGAGTTAAAAGAGCTCGTAATGTTAGAATCAATGTCTGCGGCTGTCAGCGTGGTGGAACGGCAGATGGAGCAGCGGAGGATGATGACAGGAGGACAGACTCAGTGAGGCATCTAAACAGACAGAGCAGGCTGCTGATTAAAGCGAGGACCTTGAGTTTACGGACAACAAAGAGCTTCTGCTGGCGGAGCTTCAGGTGGTGTTTAGCGTACTGTCCATTAAATTTTGATGACGTTTGAGGCTCTCTACAGTCTCATGCGCTTCACTGTGGATTATGAGTTGCGTGAGGGTCAAGCCATTTTTAGGAGATCTTAAAAGCAGCTCTTTATAGCTTCAGAGACTTTCAGATATGGAGGCCGTGCGCACACTGCTTTATGAAGAGCCACATTTTTTTGGTGCTAGTCCACAACTTCAAATTCCACTGTGGTGATCCTTTGACTTTTTCCATCTAGTGCTAATATGAAGCAGAATTTCACTTTATTCAAATACTTTGGTTTGTGACCAAGCACAGCCACACAAAGCTACAAGTTTATATTCTGCACAGAGCTGTCATTTTAAACCCTTTGCTTGGCTTTCTCTGGCTTTGTGCTGCCCACGGTTACCATGCACTTGGGTGAGACGGGGGATTGTAATTATTATTTAAACTAATCCAACGGTGGCCTGCTTGCACTCAGTCAGATCTTGTTTTCAGAGAGCACCTACAGAGCCACCAAAGGAACACCACTAGTTTCCCGTGGCACTCATTAATCAGCCTTTGTGTGTCTGCAGACAAAAAAAAAGACTTTTAAGCAGATCCTATGATGTACACTCAGATCAAGTCATCAATCACAGCCTAATACAAGGTTTGAGGCAAGGGGGCATGTCTAATGGTGATATCTAACTGTAGCCATTACCTGAAAAGCTTTTATTATTTTTGCTATCTTCTTTTCAAACATGATGGATGAACGAGGTAGCGAGTCATTTGCCGGACCTGAGTACAGTTGGCATCTCCCTCTTTGATCTGAGCCATGCCCAGGACAGTGTCAGATATCTTTAGTTGCTTTGATGGATGAGGAGAACTTTTCCCGCTTTGTTTCTGGGCTGAATAATGACTTTCCGTGTCTGTCCCCTCGTCTCGAAACAAGGCTGGAGGTCAGAAGGGAAAATGCTTTTTGGCAACATAATAGATGGGTGAGAAGATGGACTGTGAAAATCGAGAGGTTTCTGGCTACTGCTGTTGCCCTAACAAAACATTGCATCATCCCTAATGCCGGGGCCTCACGTCCACCCTCAAATAATAAGTCTTGGAAAGTGATTTACAAAACAGTTTAGAGGCTCTAAACCAGTTTTACTTGGATCAATGAAATGCCGCGCAGCATGTGGCGGCTCTAGCTTTAATAGAGGTAAATAAAATTGCCTCGGGACGTGGTGCTTTTTAAGGCCTCTTTCCACCAGGTGGGGATGTTGTTCATAAAGTGTTGGGCAGTGTTGCGTCACAATACACTTTTCCAAATGATTCAGGAAAAGAAAAGCAAATCTATTTCACCAAAATGCTCTTTTAACTCATTGGACACTCAAGGGCTTTATGTTTGCTAAATTAGAAACTACTAGCAACTATCAGAATAAACGTGATGATCATGGTTATTTTTTCCTTTTCTTGCACGACTGTGCGCATCCTCCTGTGATGAATGAAATCCAGCAGAGCCTCTGTACCGCCAAGCGTCTTAAAGAAATGTCGCAGAAACAGATGAATCACTGGCCATGGGGTTTATTTGATGCAGAGCAGAAAACAGAAAAATCTGACACACGTTCCTGATTTAATTCATTCAAACTTTTTCCCCCTTTCCCTCTTTCCCTTATGTTCCAGGTACATGTAGCTGATAAAGTGATGATGCAGCAACCATGAACGCCCTGATCTGCTTTGGTCCGTTTCATTTGATGTTTTTAAGGCGCACATCAAAGACGACTCTCCAGGATGTTCAGCTTGCCAAAGATTAAAAAGGGAGGACGTTAGAAGTGTTTTTTAGAGTTGAGCAATGACCTTATCTTAGAGACCTATGAAGCTGTGATTTTATCATAGAAAAAAAAATGCAATAATTATAACAGATGTGCCAGTATTTGAAAATATTTTAGTTTGGTTATAGATAATATCAAACAGCAGACATTTTGCATGAGCCTCCTTAGGCTGAAATGTGAAAGCTGTAACACAAATCAAAGATACATATTTTAAAAGTGTGTGCGTGTGCCATTACTTTCATGTACTCTATCATTAGTTAGAAACAAAGGCAGATCTTATTGTTTCCCTGCATTCTCTCTGTTGCCTTTAGCCTGCAGTATTATTTTGGGCTTGTGGAAATAACAGGTGGGCACTTTATGGGGTTGCTGTTGTTGTAGCTTGGAGATTATAAAAGTGGACTAGTTGTCTGAAAGATGCTGGTTTGATGGCAGATGCTGTCATGTCTTCCTCCTCGTGTTTTTCGCACACAATCCCTGACAAAAAAAATAAGCATAATCCATAAAACCTTAGTCCACAGACTTGCATCGTTCCAGACTCAAACCAAAACAGGTTTGTGTGTCATTTTTCACAAGCAGTGGGGGCATATTTAGACTGTTTGCACAGTCTGAGTTCATTCAGTGCAGTGGAGGGGACTGCCTGCTTCAGAGTAGTCTGATTAAATAGCCAAGATACACTTTTGGGTTGTAAAGACTATGTAGCTATGGGATTTAGAGGAGACAAAGAGTCATTTAATGCTTTATTGTATACTACAGCCCTGTAAAAAGTAAGTACACCACATGATTCAGTAGCTGTAGACAAACCTTTAGGTTCTGTTCTTTTTCAGACATTCTTTGACTCTTGAATACTTTGTAGAGAAACAATCCCCAATCATCATTTCTCCACCACTGTGCTTGACATGTATTATGACGTGTTTGTGCTAAAATGCTTTGTCTGCTTTGGTACTGTGCATTATGGCTAAACATCTCCAGTTTGGTCTCATCTGTCCAAAGGACATTTTTCCAGAAGTCTTGTGGTTTGTTCAGATGCAGCTTTTCAAATCTGAGCTGTGCCACCATGTTTGTTTGTTTTTAAAGAGGCTTTCTCCTGATAACCCCTCCAAACAAGCCGTACTTGTTCAGTCTTCTTCTAACTGGGGCCTGTAGAGTTTGAGATGTAGCTCTTGGGTTTTTTGAGGAGTCTCTGAGCATTTCAGTCTGACCTTGGGATGAATTTGCTGCGATGTTCACTCCGGGGAAGACTGTGGCATTTTGTCAACACACACCTGAACACTACAGAGTGGCCAAAGCGTCTGTTTTGATAGAGGTCCTCACACATGATGATGATCAATTAAGCAACTGCATTTGATTTGCAGCACGCTCTTAATTCCTCTGGTAGCAGTAAAAATGTATGTAGTTTTTATTCGTAATGCGCAGAATCGCATGATTACATATGGTAATTTAACACTGTTTAGGTCTTTTGGTTGAATTATTTTAAGTTGCTAAAGATCTAAAGTATCTGTAGTAACCACAGAGGTAAACTGATCAGAAGCTGACTTTATTGGCACACACTGGGCAAATTAGAGTATAGAAAACTACAATGAAGAGTCAGAGGAGCAAATAACTACAACTCAGACACCATCACATCTATCACACATTTCAAAGCCCTGAGGTCTTCTCTACCACTAACTGTGGGTGCAAGAAAAGAACAAATGGATAAAACATATCAATAGCCTGGATTATTTTAATAGAAAGGAAGAAATGATGAAAAAAAATAAAAGAGAATAAATAAGAAGGATAGTGTCCCCTTAAAATGAAATAACCTATAACCCATTGTAAACTCAAAGAGCTCTGTGAAAATTAAGAATGTCCACTCACTCTTCATGCTGTTTGTCATTCACATCTGCCAAACAGCAAGAAAGCTCCTGGTTCAAACCCTGGCTGGGGCCTTTGTACAGTTTCTACACGCAGTAATTGTTGATTCTAAATGGAGTGTGGATGCAATGTAAATAAAGTGCTTACAGCGTAAAGAAGAAAGCATTGTGACCTGTAGTCTAAACCACTTGGTCAGTAAGAATATAAAAGCACTATATAAATTCCAGTCATTTCCTACAATGCAGTACGCTCTCATTAAAAATCTGCATTATTATAATGGCTGAGTAAGCGGATTTTTTTAAACCAACAGCAGCACTTAATGCAAAATACTAAAAGATTTACAAAATGCCTACAAATGATGCATATCTGTACGCGTGGGAAGGAAGAAAGGAAACGCCTTTGCATGTCTGTGCCAATTGGCCCATTGTCCTATAATCCATCCATGAATCAAACAAATAAACTGCTCTCGTGCAGAATTAAGGTGATATAAATATAAATCTCCAGAGGAATGTAAGAGCCTGTTCCCAGAACCAAGAAAAGTATACTTAATCATCTTTTACAAAGTAAAACAATAATTAAAAGTATTTGCTTTGAGAGAGTCTCAAAGCATGACACGCTGACATGAAGAACAGGCCTACAATTCAGCTTACTGAAATGAGGTGCTGTGCAAAAGTTTAGACCTTTATCCATCACAATAGCTAAAGTGTCCCATAAATGAGTGCAAATATACAGACAGAGGCTGAATTTAAGCCACAAGAAGAGCAAGGAGTTTTGCAACAGATGGAATCACCCCCCGGAGTCCGTTTTGGGCATCGTGAAGTCACTGTGGGCTTACATGAAGAGGCAGAAGTAATCCACAGAAAAACCGTGGCATCCAAGATGCTGTCAAGTACTATCTAACTCTAAATACACTGCTAATGGAGACACTACTAGTTAACTTTGTCTAATAATAAAAAAATGAAAAATGTAATTGGAACAAATATACATAAAGAAAACATGAAGGGGGCTAACACTTTTTCACTGTATTTCTGTATCTAAGTGTTGATAAAAATCTACTACAAAGTACTTTTAGAAAATGTAATGCATTACTTTCAGTATTTAGTCCCTCTAGAAAGTCATTTGCTCCATTAATCTTTAAAATTTACAACAAAGCCAACATGGGTAGAATTTCCACCTGTAACGATACTAGACTGTTGACCTCTGCCCATTTACAATCAAGTGTTGGCTGGTTGATTGGCATCGCCATCAGTTTAAGTATTTATTCAAGCACTTTGATTCCAGAGGTCAATCACTACTTGCTTTGTGTTAACATAACAGACTGCGGTCTTGGGCTTTCAGCTCATTGTGGCCCATTGAGTTGATACAATGTTGCATCCACGTCCATCTGTCCACAGTTTACAAGACCTGCTACTCCTACAGTATCGATCAGAGTTTAGTGACTCTTGCACACAGTGATCACCCAGTGGCTCTTTACTATTACCCACACTGTGCTCAAGGCCAATATCATATTTGTTGTTTTACAGTCATTAACACATAAAATGTTTTACTTTTGTTCATTCTCCCTGTAAATAATTGCTAGTGCTGTACGATATTGCAAATGTTGGTATTGATCAGATACCAATAAATACACAACAATAGCCATGCCAATGCTAACAATAGTTCAACATATGCAGAGCAGAGTAATGGGGCACAACTTATGAGAAGATTATTATTATTTTATATATTAGGATTGTGGGTCAACTTCTGTTGTTTAAATACTTGTGTTGGCAATACATAAAATAGATGTACACAAAAGTTTCAGACATTTTCTTTACAGCGCATGTTTGAGGTATATTTTTTCATTTCAAAAAAAAAAAAGAATTAATTTAATCCAATTCAGTGGGTTACATACTGAACCTAGAGGATAGAAACAAAGTATCAATCTTATCTTGTAGTATCGATCCAGTACCCACACCAGCGTCGGTATAGATACTAATTACCTAGTAACTGCTCTTAACAGATCATTAATGGTGTGAATGGTGGGTGCAATTTGAATAGGTGCTCAGGACTATCTATCCATCTATGTGTGATGTTAAGCTGCACAGTCTGTTTGTTTACCTCTTCCTTCTTGACACGTGGGAAAGCGGAGAGGGAGGGGGTGCGCGCGGGGAAGGGAGGGCACGGGGAGCGGATTAGCGCTGCGTCGGTGTCATTTTTAGACTACACAACAACGCAGAGTGACTGAGGGTAACGTGTACAGGGTAGAGACCGGTTTTGCACCTGCTTGTCCTCCTGGGTCAGTGTCAGCATCTCTCCGAGCTCTTTCTCCAGCCTCTCCCCAGCGTTCAAACATGTCTCTGTCCGGCTCGCAGACGCCAGAGGACGGACTCTACGGTGAGTGATGGTGGCACATGGACCAGGCCGTTGTTTCTTTGTTACGTCATCACTGTTAACTATTTGCCTTTTAATAGCGTGTCTGTAGCCGATTGTTGCATACCTTAAACAGGCTGTAAATTAATTTTGCGTGCGCACGGGTCGATTTATACTCCAATTTCACGATGCAAATGTCAACAGTGTGTGGGCAAAACATTTCAGGCAATGAGAACATTCATTCCCTCAGTGTGTTTGAATGAAGAGCTAGCCAGCCGTGGCTGCTTATCAATGGAGACAAGATACTAACAGCCTGTCAGACTCTGAGAGCAGGTGTGAGAAGAGGCCACAGACGGAAACAAGGCACAGGCAGTTTTATAGTTGTCATTGTCGTTGCTACTGTCATTGTGTAAATGGATTCCCTGACTCACCTGTTTGTATCTCTGTAAGCCAATTAAGCTGCGGAGATTTTCTGATACTTATAGCTCCACTTAGCTGGCTGCACATTGCTTGGAACAGAGGATGCTGGGTAAAACATGTGGATCACTGTGAGCTGTATCATTGGGAGCTGTACAGTGGAAATCACTGATGTGCAGGTTGTTTACTAAATAAATAAATAAATAATAAAAGATCAGTTTGACAAATATTTGATTTCAGCCCAAAACTGAAAACCCATCGCTGATATGTCATCTGATAGTTTCTTGCTAAACAAGAAACTATCAGATGGTAATTTCAAAATCCAATAATCCAATATATCCACCAGCATTTTTTTACTTTCACACACACAAAACATAAACAGATTTCCCTCACATTTGTTGCTAACAGGGAAGGTAGAGTGGGTTGTCTACCAATTGGAAGCTTGGTGGTTCGATCCCTGACTACTTGAGTCCGCATGCTGATGAGTTGTCCACAATGAATCCATTGGACTGTGAGTGTGTGTCAATTTTAAACAAGGTGCATAGATATGTAAAAGTGCTTGTATGAATGTGTGTGTGATTGGTTGTAGTAAAAAAGCATTTTGAGTACTCGATTAGGGTAGAAAAGTGTTATATAAGTACCAGTCCGTGTCTTCACATTTCGTTAATAGTTAGCTAGCTAGGTATTGATCTTCTTTTTCCCACTTTATTTCAGGGTCTCCATGCCCGTTTCTATCACAGCCTTTTTAAATGTAAAAAGAATCACAATTATTGTCTGTATCAATACATTAAAAATATAAATGCAACCATATTTTCATATTTTATTTATCTTTTTTTATTTTTACATCCACATGAATAGGACACAGCTGCTTTAAAGGTAACTTTATATTCAATTCTAGAAAGACAAACAAAATCTGAATCTAATCTGATTGCCCTGCAGCCATTCTTTCAAACTGCACCTCACACCCTAATTTTTGTTTCTTTTTCTTGGCCCTAAAATGGAAACAGTCATTCTCATCCTAGCAGAGCACAAATTAATCTGTTGTGCTGCAGTTCATTGAGTCTTTTCACATCCTGGCTCCACATTACATAAAGCTGATTTGGCAGCGGCACAGATGAATGTGTACAGGACTGCGCCATAGAAACTGATTTAGTGCTGCAGAGTGGCATCACATAGATAAGGCAGCCAACAAGGCAGCTGTTATGTCACAACTCCCCTCTGTAGGAAAATAACTAGGGCAATGGCACAGTTTCCTCTGCCCTCCCTTCCCCCCATTACTTGCTTCCACCCCCTTCAGCACTGTGCCCGCTCATGCATCCACCGCCTCTTGTTATAAAGCGTCATAAACCAGGTAAAGTGACAGTCAGAGAGGTCAGATGAGGAAGGATACTTTGGTAGGTAAATGAGGGGAGCTGTTTCGTAAGTGCTGCCTCTGTCCGAGAGATGTGGGGCAGCATGACAAGGGAGAAACAGCTAGAGGAAGGGAGAGGGTGAATGGCTAATCTCTCACAGAAATAAGTTCTTGCGTAAGCAAGCATGCTGTCAGGCTGAGTTAGCCCTGCCCCACTGTTTAGCTGTGGGAGCGCACACACCATACAACATGCGAGCATGCATATGTGTATATGCGTGCATGTGTAAATCCCTTTCTGCTCCTGTGCCCGATCACCAAACCCCGCCCCCGTGTCCATTCATTCATATGCAGTTTATCTTTTCAGCACTCATTGATGGGAAGAAGCAGGCACACTCTGCCTTGCTCTCACTGTTTATATATGATAATATGTGTGTTTTTTGGACGCGGCTCAGCGTGTCTCCATCCAGCCACGAGCTCTGTGATTCTGAGGTCATTGCGTGTCATGTCAGGACAGCCGCAGGGCAGCTTCTAAATCTCCACATGCCAGTGGACAACAACACACACCTGTCCATTCACTGCCCACTCGGCGCTAAAGAGATTAGAGTTCTAGGAAGGACCTAAAAACGTGCATCAGTAATGCAGTGTGAAATTTGCTCTGACAATGTTTCGGAACCGGGTTAGGATCAGTTACTTGGCAGTAAAAATAATCTGAATATGTCATTATGACAATAAAGCTGAAGTAATCTGCATAACATAGTTGGGTAATCAAATGACTTAAGTCACGTTAATGGCAAGTATAAATAAAAGAATCAGGAGAAAGTGTGGGCTAACTGCATCATTGCATAGAACATTAAAAATGAGTTTTTCACATGTAAAACTATGCACAACACGGTTACTTTGGACCTTTCTGGGATCACACAGACTTCAAAATGAAATATGTACAGTTGTAATTATAGTAAGATTATAAACAAGACAACAAAATGCCCATAAATGTTAAAAGCTCCATAAAATGGCTTCTGTTTGTTTACTTTCCACATCATGACTCCTTCTTGGCTTATTAGAAATCTAATATAGGTGTACTGAGAAGCATTGTTTTTTTTCCCCTTCTTACCGACACCTAAGCGTCAGCACAAACTCAGCTTGCCCTCCTTTTTTCTTGTCAGGCTCCTGGGTCGAGCTGGAGGAGCTGATTGCAGCCGTGAGCCGCAGAGAGAGCCTGACAGGGCCGCAGGACAGCGTTTCCACCGCCCTGCAGGGGGAGCTGGAGAGGATCCTCCTGGAGGCACAGCTGGAGTGCGAGCGGAGTAGAGACAGGTAATGATGCAGTTTGTTGGCACGAACTTGTTTTGTTTGGGGAGTTTGGGGCGGGCGAGCTGCACAGTGAGGTGTAGAAGTGATTTGCACAGTAATGAGGTTTGTTTTGTGCTCAGAGGAACTTTGCTTGTTTTCCACGGCGTGTTTACTTTTTCTGTTCTTGTTTGTTGGGCTGTAAAATTATCACGCTGCAGCTTGATTGTTTCTCCAGACCGCACCCACCTCGTACAAGTTCACTTGTTTGTTTGTTTTTAATCCACAGTCCTCCACAGGCCACGACTCCACAGTCCACCGGCTCACCAAGACCCACCAGTGAGCACGACAGTGACTGTGTCACTATACAGGTGCTGGTTTTCATTTGAACACAGAGACATGGTTAATATTTATCAGATAAAGACATCAAAAAAATATATAATTTTTTCAAATTATTCAACATCATCTGATTCTTGTTGCGTTCAGGAGGATGGTGAGCGACGGGTGGACACTGACTGGGTGTGGGATTGGTCCAGTAGACCTGAAAACATGCCACCGAAGTAAGCCTAGCTCCTTTGAATGTTACTGTTATTTATTCCTGCTGTGATGATTTACTCCAGCAGGCAAGTAGCTTAGTTTGGCTTAAAGACTGACAGCAGGTGACTCGAGGCCCGCGCCTCCAGAGGTACATAATTAAAAGATTCTTTCTAGTTTAAAAAAATAATACATTTTAGAAAAAATGAATTGTAACACGAACCAGCCAAGATTCATGACGTCACCCTGGCAGTATGCCCTCTAAATATGCATACAAGTATAAGTAAACAAAAATAAGCTTTTTGTTTGTTTGTTTTGGTTTGTTTGTGTGTTTATAAAAAGCCTGTTTTACTCACAAAACATTCAATAGCACATTGTTCTTGTCTTTTTTTGTTTTTTTTAATTTAGTTGGATTATACCTTTGAAGCCCATGAATCGCTTTCATTTTTATTTATGCTGCCGCACTTGACATTTAATCTCCTGCAATAAAATAAGCCTGTTTGACAGGTAGCAGTTCTCAGGCTCTCGGTTTCTTTCTTGTATTCTCAGGCTTCTCTCTTGTGCTCTCATTATCTCTGTTTATTTTTATTTTTTTCCCCCCCGCCTTTCAATCTCCGTGCTTCCGCATCTCTTATCTCCGACGCCTCTCTCTTCCTTCTCTGCAGAGAGTTTGTGTTTCAGCACCCAAAGCAGCAGAGCTCCCTCAGTGTCAGAAAGACAGAGGTGATGAAGAGAGGCATCTTCTCCTCCGATGTTCTCCTCATTCTTGTTCCCTCGCTGCTGGCTTCACACCTTCTCACGCTTGGAGTCGGGTGAGATTCATTCACATAAACTTGACATTCTTGGTAATACTTGGGGAAAAAATAACTGGATGCTTTTCATCCTGGTAGAATTTGGAAAGTGTGCAAATTAAGAAAGCGATCAAAGAGTTGACCCCTGTGTGCCCTTCTAAGTGGGTTTAAAATGACGTTGCTGATGTGCAGCTGAAGCTATAGATGTAAGAAAAACAAGCTTGAGACAAGTTAACGGTAGGGAGGGTCTACCTTTTCACTGACAAGTTGCTACCTTATGATAATGCAGTGCCCTTAGTTTCTGAGTTATAGCCTTCACTTATTTGATACATCGGGTGTCAAAAAATCCATATACTACAGCCGGTTGGTTTGTGAGTTACTAGGAAAATTTAGTCACAAAGAAGATGCTGCACCAAAACCTTTCTGTGATTGCTTTGGTTGCTAGCAGATTACCATGGTCTCCTGTAGTTTGCATGGAAGATGCTGATTTGTCTGCACACACTGAAACAATGTGATGCAAACTGGAAACAAATAACTTTCAAAGAACCATTTTTCCCTTTTGCTGAAACCAAAATGTTTCAAAAGGCACATTTTTTTTATATTTTAAAGGGTTTCTGTCCCTTTCTGTCACAGTTTTTGCAGTTCCACTGTTACTGATTGGTTAGTTAGCAAATGTTTGCAGATAAGTCGGCATCATACATGCAAAATAAAATATGTTAGCAACCAAAGCAATCACAGGGAGGTTTTCTCTTTGCAACCAAATTTACCTAGCAGTATTCTGCAACTTCCCCCAATCACTTTCCAACATGTTGGGGAATACATATTTTATCCTCATGATCAGCAGTTGCAAAGTGCTTGATTAACAGTCTCCCCGCCTGTGTGACTGGGGTCCAAGGGCTATAGCAAAGGATCAATCATTGATTCCTGTTTTTTTTTTTGTTTTTTTTCCTTTTTAGGATCTACATAGGAAAGCGATTGGCTGCATCCACCACCAGTACGCTGTGACAGCAACTATACGCCAGTGCCCCTATTTGCTAACAGTGTGGCCAATAAGGTCAAAGTCCACCCTCTGTAATGCACTAATTTGCCTCCTTTCTTTGTCACCTGTCTCTCTATCTATCCAGCAGTACTCTGTCTTTTCTGTCAGCCTCTTTGTTGTCTGTGCATTTCATAGGGCCCTGGGAGCAGATGGCTGCTGACCAGTGAGTCAGACTGAGGTCACTTTTACTCTCCCGCAAAGTAACACTGATCTCAACCAGCTAATCAGGAGTGTAATCCGAGGGGGGGTAGTTTTCCTGACACAAAAGAAGAGAGGGAAAGAGAATTCTACTCAGCTAGAATAATAAATCCCTTTGATGGGAGGAGATGAAAACTGTTTGTTGGGAACGGTGTGTTCCAACAAAATGAAAAGGATAATGTGCGATACCCATTCACCCAACCTCTGAAAAAGCAAAATGTCTGTCATTTGTCAGAAGCAATGATCCTCTGTAAGACTGAGCTGCTTAAAGCGGTTCTTAGCTCTTTCCTTTTTTCTTTTTTTGGTCGGCCTGATGGTGAATCTAATGTAGGGACTTCTAGTTGGCTGAGTGAATGTAGGAGAGGCTCTGGTTGTGCTTTTTGTCCCGTAAACCCATTAAATATTTGACCTCCGACAAAGGCAATCACGATCCCATTAAACTTCACTCCTCCAAACCTTAATGTGTCTCTCGGGTCTTTTATTCCTCTCCTCTGCTCTCACCCTGACAGCATGTATTGTACACATGCTCGTCTTTTCTAATACATGTGGGGAAAGTGAAGAATTTTTAGCCAGCAAAGCACAGAGATGTGCTGAAGTAAGCGTTGGCCACTGTATGTGTACATTTCTATGCTTTGCTAGTCTGGAGATTACTTGCAGGCATGCAGAGACAACAGCAGCAGCAACAACAACAAAAAGACTTTTAAAACATACTGTGATGTTAACAACCTGCAAATGAACCGCAGCATCTGTTTAAAATTGATTCCTGTTTTCATATGAGGTAAATCACTGCTAATGACTTTGTTTGTTTGTCCTGATGAGCTCTTTGGTGTGTATGCCACCGGTGCTCCTTAAGCACATTGTTCCCCTGTGAGCACTCTTTCTCTTGTCTAACCGAAACCTTCCAGGAGCCTTATGACATCTGCCTTTGTCATTCTTACCTCACATAAGTCACCCTCTTCCCTATATTTTTTAACAAGTTGCTGCTTTGACTTGAATCTAGGATTTGACATTTTATTGCCTTCCCATATACTAAAAAGCTGTTTCCTCTTAACATGTTGTAAAAATAGCTGGCTTGGATTTTGAATGGTGGGGTGGGGCTGGGACTGAGAAGCCACGAGGGTTTTGCACGGTTGCCTTGGACATAAACGTGCCCCATTTGTTTTCTGTCCAGCCTGACCAAGCACAATTACTTTATCAGCCATTAGCAGAGCGTTTGATGTGAGGGGTCCTGCTGCACTAATGAGCACAGCAAGCAACTTCTAGACACACCAAGCTGACGATGCATCAACAGGCCTGCTTTGGCAGAGCACAAGAGCACCTGGTTTCCATTCACAGACCCCAACACATAACACGCCCAAGCAATCTATGGGTAGTTACTGGTGCATGTTTTGGCACCAGTTTTACTCAACAGCGCAAAAGGAAACGCTTAGTTCATGAACGAGGTGAATGCACGTGCTCCGGAAATGCCCATTCATCATCTTTGACATAAATGAATTTGTCACACAGCATAGTAATTCAAGTGTGTTGGAGCTTGTATAAATAGAAAAGCAAGTTGAAATTTTTGTTCTATCCGTCGTGGTAAATGAAATGAGCTGTACTTAATACATTAGCAGCAAATAATAATATAACTATGAAAAGAGCTCATTTCACAACAGCAAATTATAATTCTGGGCTGAAATTATTCATGCAAAAAACCATTATAATAGAGCTTGCAAAGGCTCCCAGTGGTTGAAGGCTATTTCTTAGTGCCACGTGCATCGTGAATGTAACCAAATCACCGCTCAAGCAACAACAAAACAACAGCAGCAAAAGGTAAGTCAAATGTGCACCAAAACTGTTCAGTCTGTAGAGCTGATACTTTCCTTCATGACAACTGTAGAAGGATCGAATTGTTCCTATTACAGTTCTCTAAATTGTATTAAGGTCTAAATTTAGCATTATTAGGGGCGTGGTCACTATGCTGCCATAGCTGTGTCACTCTCTGAGGTCTAAGTGGTCACACAAACCCTAAAAGCCTTTACACACCAGACACGTAAAATCAGCTAATATTACTTGGGTCAAAAATATTTTTCACCTATTCTAATTGCAGCTTTTAACAGTGACCATGTAATTTCATCTGACGAATTTGTGACATTTTTTTTTAACCAAGCCCAAGTTTTCCTATATTTTGAATCAAAATAACCAGATCTAAGAGTCCAATCGCTGGATTTGGCAACACGTGAAATACTAGTGGAACTGGTGCAATACCTCAGACAAACTGCCTCCTCAGATTTGGTCCCAACTCTCCGAACAAGAGCTCAAACTGCCCCCACTGACATCCTGAAATATATATAAAGCTGCTGTGATACAGCTCCGACTGCTGGATCACACAATCAGATTCTCCCTGCTGAGGTCTTCTGAAGATTGGATGCATCCAGAATCTGTTTCTTCCTGTTCTTCCATCACGGTGCCTTCTTTATCTCTTCTACGCATAAGATCAGTAAAATCTTAAACAGATTACACAGTTTGATGTATTTTATTGGTAGGTTTCTGTTTTGGGGGGGTTCTTTTTTGAGTCAGGACACTGGAGAGAAGATGGAGAAAACACATGGCAGATTCTCTCCAATAACCTCCTGGCTTTAGCTCAGCAACCAGGAGGTCTATATTTTAATCTGAAATTAAAGTAAACAAAATGCAGTAGAGTAAAAAGGTGAAATACTTTAACACAAAGTAACACAAAATACATCCATGTCTGCACAAAATCGTATTATGTGGATAATGTCTGTATGAACCTATGTGGGTGACTGACCAAGAGCATGTCCCTCAGGGTGGGAGAGATTTAGATAAGGCTTCTAAACTATTGGCTCCTTTGCAACCCACATAATTGTTTCTTGCCTTGTCAGATGACATCAAACGATACAAAACTCTGTGAAAAGAAGAAAATCAGAGGAGTGGCACACCTGAACTGTTCTTTAGACTGTTAATTTAGTCCTGTGAATTGTCCCTGGTTCAACCCCCTAAGCCGTTTATCTTGTTATTTGGACAAACAAGCAGCCACAGGTGGCACTGGCTGTTGTAAATCACCGTGTTCCCACACAGCTTCATCTTATTTTGGTGTGATCCTCCATGGCTTCTTTATAGGACAGGACTGCGTTAAGATCTGCCAGCCCTGTAATATCCTCCCTCAAGATGGTAACAATTACAACTACTATCAAAGAAGTAAAATAAAAATCACCATTTTCCCCACATCGTTTCTTTAAAGATATTACTAGACAATGAGATTTATGCTGAATAGGGTTATAGATATGACTTTGAGCTTTTGGTGTTACGAAAGAAAATCCAAATCCTGTTCTTGAAGTGAGAGGAGACTGAGGCCCAGACAGAATATGGGAGAAATCTGTTCATTTCCTGGACCACACTTCAGAGATCAGACATCTGTCTTTCTGGGAAATCCATTATATCCTCCTCCTATACAGCTAGACAGGAAATAGAGAGTCCAGTTTCGAAGAGTTTGGACACAACAAAAGAATCCAGTTGAACTGGCACGGCGTTTGCGCCTTAACTTTAAAACAAGGTCACTAATTTGAGCCTCCATCTCAAGTAACATCGCTTTACCACATGTGGCCCACTTCCCCCTCATGCGCCACTCATAATGAGGGACAGTAGGTTATAATTCCACAGAACACAATGACGTAGTCAAATAGCAGACACATAACCACACACAGCTTACCGGACCGTGAACACTCCCACACAGGAATGAAAAAATGAAAAACCCTTTTTTCTGTTTGCATTGTGTGGGCTTAAATAGTTACACTCATGTGGAATAAACACATTCATCTCCAATATTTGATATTTGCTACACTGAGTGTTTGTAGAAGGGAGTCGCTGCGTCTCTCTTCAGATGTAATTTGGCATTCAGTAGGCACGATGAATGCATTGACGGCAACGTTTTTGTTTTGAGTTTTATGCATTTTTCCATTCTTCCTGTCACTCTTGAGCAAATAGAAGCAATTTGTCTAATAAGCCTGAAATGTGACAAGCGTTCGATGTGGAACAGAGTGAGTGAAAGAAGCTCTTTTGTGTGCGAGCAGAATTTGTTTTCTTTCTACCTGTCATGTACCCAAACACACGTGTTCGCCTTGTGCTCGTATCTGCTGGGCCAGACTGCACACCAGGAAGAGGCAATAATTGCTTCCATGTGCTGGCTTCCCTCTCCACCTCATGTGTGCGTCCTTCTTTCCTCCGTGCAGCGCTCAATCAAACCAGGTGAGCGCGGCCTGGGTGTGGACGTGAACTGAACCCAGTGTGCTCTCCACTCGAGTGCTTTTTTTCTTTCCCACAGCAAGGTGGACCTTTCTAGCCCAGACATGCTTGGTCTCCGTGCACCAGATGTGTGAAGGATTAGATGAGAGCACCCGGAATAAGACTCAGTGAAGCACAATGTGTCACTGCTCATGCTGTGTAAACAAACCAACTCAATTTTTAAGTGTACACGTGCGCTGTCCTGACATGCCAAGAGAACCGTCCCGTTCGTGTTTTGCTGAGTTGAGTAGAAGATTAGGATAGGTGGATTAAGATGTGTGCCTCCAGCATATGCTTCCTCAGATCAAATATCTTTAAAAAATTCCCTTTCCCATAAGTCTTGCTGACATCAAATGGGTCTGTGTTGACCGTTAGCCTTTAATTTGCTGAGATTCACCAGCTGTTCGGAGGTGAAAAAGGAAGCTTCTCCTGACAGCAATCCTCCACCAGTGATTGCCTTGTAGGCCAAACTGTCTAAAAACATGTTCTTATCTTTATATTTAAAGCATAATCCTCTGCATGAGAGCTATAAGCTTGATTCAGATTTTGGATTTAAAGAAGAAGAATTCTGTGGTTGTCTGTCCTGCTAGTGTTGTTTCTACCTCACCCTCGGCCGATGTGTTGCTGCTCTATTACTCTATTGCAGAACTCGGTTTGTCTGGACATGCAGTTCTCATATTTCAGCTAAAACAACTCATTTACTGCTATCTCAGATTCTAAGCTAAGTATGTGAAGTTACGTTGGACACTAGTGACTGGTGTCTGTTGTCCTGTTGTCTATATTGTGAACAAAGAAAATATTGTTAAAGGCAGAGTGTCTTTTTTCATGTATTTGGCAATGGTTGGCTTTGCTCTGACTTTGTATAATAGCAGACAAGACACACACACACATACTCGGTTCATTGAGTGCATCCTTACACACAAAGCTGAGGAACATTAATGACAACTTAAGCTTTGGAAAATAATACTGAATGCAAAACAAATAAGGCTTTACTTCACACAGAGTGCCCCTGTCTGAGATCACACACTCCAAAAAAAAGAAAAAGAAAAAAAATTCTGGCTCCTTTTAGATGGTAAATATTTAATCCTGCTTATTTCTTGTGTTAAGTCTACACGTATAAATCAGTGTACTGCTTCAGTCTATAACAAGTTCACTTTACTCAGTCAAATGCAGTAAGATAAAGATTTGTAAAACCAAATAGGGCTCTGTTGGTTTCATTTACGCAAATGCAGCATTTTTTCACTCTGGAGGATCTGCGAAGTGTTCTTTACTGAAAGCTTTTCAAATGTTTCTGAATTTGGTAAGTAAGCACAAGTTCATTGCCATGTCGCTTTGTGTTACAATTGCAAAACTATTCATTCTAGCAGCAAGCTACATGTTTTAAAAGTTTCTCTGTAGCTAGCTAGCTAAGGGTAGATGCAGAGTGGGCTAAAATACTGTTTCCATTACAAGCTTGAGTATTATTTGTAATTTTTTAAGGGAGTAAATTAGGCACAAAACTCTTAGCAGAACATTCCTTTTGAATATGGACACATGAAAGTGAGGGGGTACTGTGTGTAATGGCAGTGATGCTAAAATGACTGGATGCACCAGTAAGAAGAGGGTAGCTTTATATCCCATGTAGTGGAACAAATACACAATTTATACATAATTTAATCGTTGACATCCACTGATGTAAAGTGCACTCATAGGACACTAGTTACACCTTACTAATATTGGGTCCGACCCCGTTTGCCTTCAGAACTGCCTTAAATCTTCCTGGCACAGAGAAGGTGCTGGAAACAGTTGCGCACCTATTATGCGATTCACCCGTTCCACCACATCCCAAAGAAATAATTTCTACTTTACATGGCTGGTTGTCCTTCTGGAAGGAGCCATCAGAAGACGGATGCACTGAGGACACAGTTAACAACAATATTCAGGTAGGCTGTGGTGTTTAAATAATAGGTGGTACTAACAGGCCCCCACATCATTACACCACCAACAGCAATCTGAAGTTATTGGCCAACATTCTTCTCATTCAATTTTGATGAGCCTGTGCAATTTTCAGCCTTGGTTTCCTGATTTAGCTGACAGGAATGGCACCTGGTGTAATTTTCTGCCTCTGTAGCCCATCTGCTTCAAGGTTTATTGTGTTCTGCCTTCAAAGATGCTTTTCTGTATACCTTAACAGTAAGAAGTATAAATTTGAGTTGCCTTCCTATCATCTCGTCCTCTGACCTGTCAAAGTGTGCCTTCGTCCAATCGATGTAAAGATTGGTAGCACTGGAGAAAAAGTTAGAGACTTATCAAAGTCTGTAAAATTCCTTCTCTGGCGAACATAAATGTCTGTATCAGTTTTCATGGCAGTCCATCCGGTACTCAGTGAGATGTCTGAACCAAGGCAAAGGTAATGTCTTTTAAAGTTGTGCTGCTAGCATGGCTAAAAATAAAAACAGTCAAAAACTGTCAGAAAAACAGGAAAAGGTTGCATCGGGGTGGTTTGTATGAAAAACAGAAAGAAAGGAAATGCACAGCCTAGCTGACTGGGTGTCGAGAAACTAAAGCAGTGATTTACAGCAGTCTCCATCTACAGAGTGAGGTGTGTAGGTGTAGGCGAAACATCCACTCAGTTGGAGTGAATGAGTCTGAACGCATCCAGCTGGTGCGAGTGACTGAAAGAGCAGCTGTATAGTCTGAAATGATCCGAGAATGAACTCACAGTTTACACATGGCAAAACCATCAACCATAACTTCTAACGCTGACTTTGCGGGGGCTTTCATTAATACCCTTGCATAATACTGAGTAATCTAGCGAGACACTAAGGCCGCATTGTTGTTTTAAAAACGGTATTTTCCCTTATTGCACGGAGAATATCTTTGTGCACCTTTCATCAATCTTCTAACATAATAGCTATGTTTTTCCAACAAGAGCAGGTTCACGTTACAGTGTCCATAACTGACGCCGCCTTGAGCGATTTTACAGGGATATGAAGTTGGGCAATTTGGTCAGGTAAATAAAAGTAAAGAGGAAAAAAAGCAGCAACAGTTTAATCGGTATTCTGTTATTTCTAAGTTTTAGACAAGTCCAACTTCAGCTCGAATACCTCAAGGCCTGGTACTAATTGAATCTACAACAGTAATAAGTTTTGCCTCATTTCTACACATTTTTTTGTACCATATTACTTCTACAACATTTGATGTATAATTTGTATTCATGTCCTCTGCGCCGAGTTCGACGATTCCAGGAAACTCGGCGGCGTTATCCACCATGACATACCAATTTGGCTCAAGAATTTGCAGACTAAATATGCTGCAGGATGTGGGTCCATTTATTAGGCCTCTGCCTTGAGTTCAGAGCTACAGTCTGCCTAACACCAAAAATTCAGGCAATTTAATGCTGTAATTTCAGGTTTGGAGTGAGTCCTCTCCACCAGACTGGGGTGAGGTTTCGATAGAAGCGACAGATTTAATGAGGTGTTGGCTCAGACCCCTGTGACTTGCCGACTGGCTGCTGTTACATAACTTCATCAGGTAAGACAGTGCAGTGCCTGTTAAGGCTCTACATCCTACAGCGTAATGAGCCCTTAACCACTCAGCGCAGTAGCAAGGAGACTTATGGTCACCTCCAGCTGTGTCTGTAAAAGTCTGTCCGTTCTTCAGACCTCCTAATGTAAGTCGTTTTATGAAAGAGCTTCTTATGAGGAATGTAATTATTATTTTCTTTAATAGTGTAGTTTCCCTGACATAAAAAAAAACACTTTCCCCAAAGTCTGTACCTGTAAATCATTTCAGTTATGCCAGAAAATGTCACATTGACCAGATAAACTTAGTAACTGTACAGGATTTTCTTGTGTGTGCCGTGTGAATAATATGATTCAGAACTAGGGTGAAAAGTTACAAACAGACACACACACGCACAAACTTCTGCACAATCCAAACAGCTTGATCTCACACCAGAGGAAGGAAAACAGCAATTACGTCTCCTGATCGCAAAAATAATGCTATAGACACACTAGGGAAACCAGTGGTTGGATACTGCGACACGACCAGTATTATTCGGATTATTCGGATACACGATGGCTTTGAAATGGTTCCTTCTTAGACATGGACCAGGTGTGTGACATTTAGCAGTCAGCTGCAGTCTTCAACGCGACTATTGTGCGTCAGGATGTCAACAAAACAAAGTCAGCCTGCTGTCAGCCTACAAATGAATGGGGTTAAGGTGGCAATGTTTGTGATAATACAGCGATTAACTGTGAAATCAGTGAAAAATCACAAATCTGTTGCCATGTACATATGCAGAAATTCACCTTAAATAGAAATGTGAAATAATTTTTCTACATCTTCCACAAAAGGAGTGATGTAGTTAGAACTACAGGAGTGGTGTAGTCTAGAAGAACAATTCAGCTGCAGAAAAACATATAACATTATACCAGAACACAACCAGCTGGCAACCAGTTGTTCATTTCTGCTATTGCAAAGAGTTACATTGAAGGACAAGCTCCAAACTGGCTCAGATCGATTGCAATGTGTTGGCAATCTCTTCGAGAATGATTGCATTAAGTCAGTGTCAGACTGCCATTGTTTGGAGACAGGTTACCTCCCACCAGGTGATCCAGCATATGAATAAAAGTATCTGCCCGAAATTTTGAGGCTGTTGAATACCTCTCGCTGCAGATATTTGCAATCAGACATCAAGTTCGAAAAAAATCAATGTAGTTGATTCATTTCAATTTTATTTTATTTATATAGCACCAAATCACAACAACAATTACATCAAGGTGCTTTATATTGCAAGACAAAGACCCTACAATCATGCAGATGACCCCCTACGGGAAAGCACTAGGCAACAGTGGGAAGGAAAAACTACCTTTTAAGAGGAAGAAACCTCTGACAGAACCAGGCTCAGGAAGGGGCAGGCATCCAGTTTTTACTCTAGTGTGACAGAACCACAAACCAGTTCATTATGAGTTAAGAAAAATGTTGAGTTTAATTTAAAAAAAAAACCCAAAAAAACATCTTAAATAAAAAAACATAAAAGGTGAATCTGATTAAAATTAAATGTGATCATAAAATATCTGTAGTTTCTTCATTTTTCCTACAATAAAACATCTTTTGCTTTGCTGTTAATGCCTCACCTGCCTCCTATTATGGACATTTAATCACTCTTGTTTTTTGACCTGTTTGTCTTGTCTTTGTTTTGAGTTGAAAGGTTTTAAAAAATGCGAATTGTCAGACCTCCTCTGAGCGAGGGAACAGCTCTCAGTGTTGTTTTATGTTCCGTAAAGCCGTAACTTGAAGTCGGCTACGTAGTACTTATTGGTAACACAGTACGTTTTGTTGTTTTTGGAGTTGCAGCAGTGTTGTAATCTTTAATGTCTGTTACACGTCATGTAAGTTGAGTTACAGAAATCTGTTCATTTCCTGGACCACATAGTGTGGGTATGAGGGTCTCGGGATTTGGTTGTATCGATGTCACAAATAAAAATAGTCAGGCGATGGTGTCAGACACATTTGGGCTTTAGTTTTATCTCTGAGCCAGCTGCAGCGCTCACTGTCTGACCTCATCAACCGCACCATGATGTGAGTCAGTCCAGGGCCTCCAGCAAACTGATGTGGTCTGTTGAGCTCCTGGCTTGGGCTGCCGACCACGCATGGAGGTCTGTGGAGCTTTCTGTCATCCAGAACCCCGACGCCTGCAAAGCATCATTCTAAAAGCCAATCAGAGGGCAGATAAAACTCTGAGCGCCCTGCTGCTGACTGAATGGAGTCTGTAACAGTTCACAAGCATGAAAAAAACCCCAAAAAACAGTGCGGCTGTATTCTGGATAACCACAAGGAGCACCTGTATTGGCGTATGGAAACTGTGACTCATTTGGTGTTGTTTGTTGCTATAGGTACTCGTGTTTATGCTTTTAAGTGGGAACATCATCTTGTAGCCACTAAGACTTGAAAGAGTACAACATAATTAATACAGGTTCTGTGGTAACATGGAATTAGGCTGGAGGAACTTACTTAAAAACATAAAATGGAACAGTGAAAGAAAGAGGGAAAAACAAGCAAAGCATAACTCTGACCTGAGCTTCCTCACCTCTACCAACTGTGGCCGGTCACGCGGTGCCAGACATGCTGACGACCCGGAGGCCATGTGAGCCAGCAGCCTGTCTGAAGCTCTACTGGCCGCTTAACGCGGCTTGTTGAGGCACGAGCAGCAGAGCGCTTGTTTCCTGACCTTGCCCAGGGATGGAAGTGGCAACCAGGGGCAGATAGGAAAGGTGTTACATCTGATCCCTGTAAGGAAAGTTAAAAAAAATCTGTCTTTTAGTTTTTTCAGGCAGAGTGTTAATAAATACTAGAAGTCTGTTTGCTGGAAGTGGGAAACACATTTTCAGAAATTCACCCCAAGCTTGAACTCAAGAGTCTAAAAATATTCTGACTCCGGTCTGGTTTGAAACGTGTTTTTGGTGGCCAAACGTGGGTTCCTAGACTCTAAAGGGAGCAAACCGTGTACAGCAGATTTGTGAAGGCGCCTGTGGGAATTGGTAGCAGCCAGCAGGCACCTATTTGCCAAAAGAAAGAGTTTTCCCAGGTCACTCCTTCTCTGCATGGGGCCGCCTGAGGAGGGTTTTAAAAGCAGGTTCTGGCCCTGTTGCTCCTCCCTCAATAAGACTCCTACAATCCCTTCTTCACACACTCTCCCTCTCTCTCACACACACACACACATAAAAGCAGTCAGCACCCTCTATTAGGCTTAACATGACAGTTTTGCCTCATTTTTGATTCAGAAAGGAAGACAAGTACACAGATACGCCTCAACGGGGGGAAACTGCTGGAGTTTCAGACACATTTAAGTAGCTACAAAGAGAACTGCAGATCTGGGACCAGTTGGAAGGACAAAATGAACGTGTGGACGGCCCTCACACTGGCCTTGCAGCTGCTATTAAAAATGTGCTTACACGTGGAAGCACAGGCTTTGGGTGAGTGTCTTTTTTTCTTTTTTTGAAGTGTTTTGAGTCGCTTTTATGTCAGTTATTTAAATGTCACTGCATTTTTTTTTTATTTGGATTATATGGTTGCTGCTTGGGATGACAAAAAAATCAAGAAGTGGAAAAACATCTTTCCTTTTTTTAGGTTTACACAAACACACATAAGGAACGATGTCTTTAAGGTTTCTTTTTCTTTTTTATTTCTGACACCCTGCCTGCAATGTAATCGTCCATTTTCATTAGCTGTCAGAAAAGATTCAATGGCTCCACCTCTCAGTATTTTAACACACTTATGTATGAGTTTTAATGCATTATGGATGAAGCAGACACTGTGAAAGAGAATATGATATGCAGGCCCAAACACAAAAAGATCAGACAATGTGTGTGATACTCGCTGAGGTGCGAATAAAATGCTAAATATCCCAGTGAGTTGTAGAAGATATGGGGCAGTCAAATGCTTTTATTTGGGCTGGGTGTGTGTGTTTCTGACAGGAAGCAGGCAAAGATAAGAAAAAAATATTAAAAGTAGACAAAAGTTTGAGTATTAAATCCCACCATCTTTCCGCTGAAGTAAAGACATCCTGATTTTGATATCCATCTAGCCAGATCTGCTTGATTACTTCGGCTCGGGAGATTCAGCTTCCTGGCTCGTTTTAATTTAAAGAAAATCCCAGCTGGGTCACACACATGGGAATAATCAGAGATGATCTGGGTGCAGTACTGAAGTTCAAGACTCTCTTCTCTCTCACACTGTCTGACACGCGCTTGCAGTCACACACGCACGCGCCCGCATTTATTCAAGGTCACACACAAACTCGGGGCTACGCGACGCATAGAAATGTTGGCGTTTAGAGTTTATCGCCCTTCTTGCAAACCCCACCAGGTGATTGATGGCATACCTTTAAAATGCCCATTAATCCCTGGAGTCTTTTGGCAAATAGGTGCCTGATGGTATGTATAAAACAAGTCCAGATTAATGGAGTTTGTCATCTATCATTTCTCAGGCTCATTGTCTGCGTGACCACAAAACAAGGAGTGAGATCCATTTAAACCAGCCAAGTCTGGTTTTAGGTGCTCAAAAATGACATTCCATAAGCGTTATCTATGTTATTGATTAATATTAACATCTCAAGGATGGCTCACTGAGAGATGATATTACTGAAGTTTAAAGCGGACTCTCTTTCCTCTGGGCCATCCTCCAGGCCGAGCTATATCAAACTTTAAAATGAGGTAAAAGGGGGGAATATCCAGCTCTGCTTATCTTTGCAGAGTTTATGGTGAGTCTTAACTCACTGTTTAGCTCAGCTGACAAGTTCAGTTCAATTCAGTTTTTACTTATATAGTAAAGGTGCATTATATTGTAAAAAAAAACAAAACCCTACATTAATAGAGCAAAAAACCAAACAATCAAATGCCCCTCTACAAGCAAGTAACTGGCGACAGTGGGAAGGAAAAACTCCCTTTTAACAGGAGGAAACCTCCGGGACAAACCAATAAGGAGTCCACCACAACTAGTTGGGGTTGAGAGGAGGGGGACAGGACGAAAGACACGCTGTAGAAGAGAGGGGGAATTAATGATAACAGGTGGCAGAAAGTCAAAGCCAGCAACTTTTTTCCATTCATTTTTCTTCCGCTTACAATTCAAATGTCAGCGTGGATCTAAGAACAAAGCTGAAAGTAAACGTAACCTAAATCAGTGATAATGACAATAACACATAGAGTTTCTGTGTTTACGTGAATATATCTTTCTGTAAATGTACACACGGCTAGCTGATTCATTGATTCACGTAGGCTGCACTCATCCAACAGAATATATTTCATCCAGTTTATTTAGTTTCACTTTTTAAGAATAGACACAGTGTCAGCGCAGAATCATGATGGTCTCCTGGAGAAATACACATTACAGAATACTGCTCTGTGTTTACAGTGGGGGGGAAAAAGCTTTTGGACACTGCTCAATGTGTGCTTTGTTCTTGTTTGAAGCTGCGACATCAGTGCAGTGGGTTTCTGGGTTTATGACAACTCCCCATGTCAGCACAGACCATGTGATCTGCTTTCCAACATTATCGCACCGTAATGTTAAAGATCGAGGGTATTAACAAGTAAATCAATTAAAAACACATACAGCAATGCAAAAATAGCAAGAGAAATGCTGAAAGCACGTTTTTACTTAGTTTATACTTATTTTAGTTTAGTTTTTACTCAAGTTTATTCAAGACTTAATGGAAGCCAAAAGGAAAGCTAGTGTCAGAAGTAAAGTAGGAGTGCACGTGTAGTTACATTTGTAAACACTTACACATCTTAAAAGTGACAATATGCCATGTGATGTTTAAAAATGTCTAAAAAAATACACATAAAAGCCTAATATTGTTTGAATATCATGGTTTTGGTCCTGGGTAGCTAGATGACTCTTGGCTAAATGTGACTTTGCTTCTTCTGTTCTATACACTACGATGTTGTTAACGTAATTACTTCACTGCTGTTATGGCTGGCCTTTAAATGTGATGCGATAAATTAAAGCTTGCCACACAGAAATGCTCGAGTGCGAAGCGTGTGCTGAAATGCTAAAACAAGGAATGCCAGCCATTTGCACTCTTTACAGTAATCGCACCGTGACAGATTTATATGCTGGTGTTAAGGAAAGGTCAAGACACTGTTTTCCTTTATGGCTTTCAGCTGAACTAGTTTTATGAAGCTTGAAATCTGAGGTTAATCGGGGGGTGAAGTGAGACACTTTCTCAGGGTCTCCTGTGTAAGACAGCCCTGACCCTGCGAAGCCCTTTGTCCAGAAGACTTATGAAAAGCAGGACTGTGCGCTTCGTGTGTGTGGATGCCACTAAAGACACGATGCACACATCGAGCTTCCTTTGTTCTCTTTTCTTTTCTTTTTTTTTATATATTAAAAAGTTCTTATCTTGATAAAAACCAAACACAAAGGATTCGAAAAGCTTTACATTTTTAGTGGAAGTAGTGTTGACAGCACGGTGCAAGCAGGCATTTCGGTGGCTTAGTCTCACTTATCTGCGCACATATTTAAAGGCTCTGTGTTGTGTCTGACAAAACACAAGGGACCCCAGGCAGACGAGAGAGATAAAAGAAAGAGCGAGAGATCTCATCTGGGGCAATCTTGGCTGACAACAGTCAGCGGAAGCATTTGGGAGCAATTTCTGCTCCCTCACGACAGAGGGCCGTGCGGACCGTTTCAGTGGTACTTGTGTATTCACGATGGTGCAGATGCGGGACTAGAGATTCAATGCGCATCCTCTTGTGGTTTGCCCAGCTCCCAAGCCACTTTATTAAAAGGAGACTCTGACCATGAGCACCAGTGTTCTGCTCCTCTCTGGCTTTTTACTTTTAAATTGCCTGTCAGTTGAGTCAGAACATCTAAATTTCACTGTGCTTTTGTCTGCAAGCGGAAGCTCCATCTCATTTTACAATTCAAACAGTTTTAAAACAAACCTAAGAGAAGATCATAAAAACAGCACACATCTAACGTCACTGTATGCTGTTTACTTACAAATCCGCCTCCTTTTGATTTGCCTGAGCCGACCCAGCCTGCCAAGTTTGCGCTGACTGATTGACACAGCGTCTTGCTAGAGCATCTAATGCTGGGTCAACATCATCATCTTCTTCTTGTCGACTCGGAATGTGTTTACTCTCGGATCAGAGCGCCGCTGCGGGTTGTAAATATTCACATCATCCATTACTCACGTGCTTTCCCGTTTCCCTGCCTTGCTATCTGTCTCAACAGTCTACGATCTGCTCACCTCACCCGACTGCCTGCCAGACCTGCTGCAGGGGGGCCTGACCGGGCAAGGGGTGAACGAGGCTTTCATCCTAACCTCCTTCAAGTTGCAGCCCAAGACCGGAACCACTGTGTTTGGCCTGCACAACCCCAGGGACAACAGCAAGTACTTTGAGTTCACAGTGATGGGGAAGCTCAACCGAGGTAGGAGGACATCAAAGAGGCGCTGGTTGTTTAAAGCTATGCCAATCAATGTCTTCATATTAAAAATGGATTAAACGTGATAATGTTTAAAGACTCTGCAGACAGACCTGAAATCCAGCAGACAGTGTTTGCCCCCACATAATGAACTGTACTGAGTTTGTGCCCCAAACTATTTTGGTTGTGGCCAAATAGCTACACAAATAATGACGTTGCTGTTGCTATGTGCTAAGACGCAATCCAAGCACAGATAGAGAAACAAATAGCAAACAATATCAATGCTTAACATCACATAAACCCTTTACAGCAACACAGTCAATTTTGCTCTATTCATTACCTCTTCTTCCTTCTTCCTCTTCCATGCCGTGTCCTCTTAAAGCCGTGTTACGGTACTTGAGGAGTGACAAGAGGATGGCCTCTGTCACATTCAACAACCTGGTGCTGGCAGATGGCCAGCAACACCGACTGCTGTTCCACCTCAGGGGGCTGCAGCAGCAGCAGCAGCAGGGGCCAGGTGGGGTGGAGCTGCATCTGGACTGCAGGCTGGTGGAGACAGTCAGGGATCTCCCTGCTGCCTTCCAGGGTTTGCCAGCAGGCTATGGCACAGTGGAACTAAAGACTATGCAAGCCAGAGAGCAGGTGAGCCATCGCTTACAATATTTCCACACAATAGTGAATGCCCTTCTGTCACGATAATGACTCTGTAGGTTTCCAGATGGCTTAGCTGTGCACTTTCACTCGATTGATTTTAAACAGGAAAGCTTAGATGAACTAAAGCTGGTGGTTGGGGACTCATTTGAAAATGTTGCGTCGCTACAAGACTGCCACTTCCAGCAAAGAGACTCAGTTCAGACTCTGGGTAAGGTTCTTTCTGTGGAAATGTCAGTGAAAACATTCTCAGCGATAGGAAATGTTGAGTCAAAGGGGGGCAGACTCTGAGAAGCCCTTAGCTCTGTTTCAGCTGAATAAAATAACAGTCCTTCTCCCTCAGGGGTCAACACAAAGCAGCTGTCCAATCAAATGCTGGAGTTAACGAAGGTGATAAATGAGCTGAAAGACGTCCTAATTCAGCAGGTAACCACCTCTTAGCAGTCCCTCTGAGGCCACTTAATCTCTGCTCCGTCAATCCTGACCTCCCTGACAACTCGCCTGACTGAATATAAACTTTTGTTCATTTTTGACCCGTTCCAGGTTAAAGAAACATCCTTTCTCAGGAATACCATCTCAGAGTGTCAGGCCTGTGGTAAGATAATGTCTATAGTAGCTGTCAGTCATTGTAGAGAGAAAAATTGAGGACCAGTTTCCAATTGTTTAATTTATCACAGCTGATCACTTTCTTTTTTTTTCATTATCTCATGTTGTGTCACAATGCAAATTAAAATGGCACAAATGTGCACATTTTAATTTAATGGAAGACTTTCTTTTTGCTTTGTTTCTGCACTGACCCCTCAGACTCAAAACTCTCTCAATAAATTAGTTATCCTATTAGCAGATCGCACGTGATAATGGTATCAGTACATCCTTATCAGTATCCGTGCCTACATGATATTTTGATATTACTGAATGAATAACAGATGGTTAAAAAAAAAATCTTTATTTCCTCCTATTTAAAGGTCTAGGTGGCACAGAGGTGGTGAAGCCAAGGTGTGCACCGGGTGTCTGTTTCCGTGACGACATGTGTATAGAAACAGCAGAAGGTGTTGAATGTGGACCATGTCCTGATGGGTACACTGGAGATGGTTTTAACTGTGATGATGTCGACGAGGTAAAGCTCAATATCGCTCTGTGTGTGTGTGTGTGTGTGTGTGTGTGTGTGTGTGTGTGTGTGTGTGTGTGTGTGTGTGTGTGTGTGTGTGTGTGTGTGTGTGCGTCTTGCCATGCTTCTGTCCTCATGACAATCAATATAAATTTACGACCTGTGGTGTAAGGGCAAACTGTCGACATCCTTTCGAGTATTTTATGGCTACTACTTGGGCTGCTGGTTTATGAGATTATAGCTAGGGTAAAGACAGATAAATGTTTTGAGTGTATCTATTTGGCATAGCAGCAAGTTCATATTAGTGGTTTTGGATCCCGATGAGAAACAGTGTGAATTAACAGGCTGCGATTAAGGAGTACACTCAAATACACCTTGATGTCACTGAATAATGGTGGCTCCAGAATTGATCCATAAATGACTTTTTTGACGATCTGTTTATAGGTGAAAGAAATGCATCTCACTGTATTTTTCACCATTTTCAGCATATACAGACTGAATGGCAGTGGGTCCATTAAACTGGAACATGAGAAGCAAAGATATTTCACACAGGCTAATGTTCTATAATTTAGACTATGACCAAAAAAAGCAGGTAAAGGTAGAACTTTCTAAAACAAGATGGAGAACCTTATAAGGATGGCAATACAAGATTGCGTGTTTGCCTGTCTGTCTTTTCTGTTTGCACTGACCTCTTTTCTGAGGACTGGGCCCTTCAGCATTCTCTTTCTTGCATGAGCAATGTCATCAGACCTAAAAGCTTTTGGGGAGAAGCCCTTTGAGAACCACATACATTTTGCAGCTCAACAGAGTTCATGTCCTTTCTGCAGTGTCAGTTTAACCCCTGCTTTCCTGGAGTGCGCTGCGTCAACACTGCCCCAGGCTTCCGCTGTGACGCCTGTCCGCTGGGCTACACCGGCCTGCCAGTGGAGGGTGTGGGCATAGTGTACGCTCAGACCAATAAACAGGTAAGACAGTGGATGCATCATGAAGGAAACAGAATATTATTATCAGTGTATATCAAAAAAGACACACACACATACACAAAAATGGACTTAAATGTAGTCTGAATCCAGCAGCAGATTGCAATATGTTGTTGATCTTACCATAAAATTATTTATTTAAGCATTTAAACAATAAAGGAGGGTTCTCACTTTAAAAGAGCAAAAAAGTTCAATCAATAAATGTGCCAACACAAGTGACTTTTACTTTAGGTGTTTAAAAAAGTTTGCACAAACCTATGGGGGTTTTCACTGGAGTCCAGTCAGCCAGTAGATCACGTCTGTCAAGCTCATTAGATATCATGTGCTGCATAGAACCCACTTTGACCTCAAGAGGGCCGGGCCATTGAATCCTTGAGATATCTTAATATAAGGAAAAGGGCAATTTCAGTGGTAAATCTCAGTTTTTCTACCTGAAATGCAGCTGTAGTGAATGAAAGAAATCTATTGGCACAAGTAATTGTTTATTAATTACTTAATTACTTTAGTGTTGTGTAAATGGCCACGGGCACGGTCTTTATCAGTAGGAAAAATTGCATTACTTTTACAAATGAGTTAAAACTCCAGAGTTTTACCCAACTTCACTTTTTTCCAACACCATACAGTGGGTCGGTTTGTCTTCTCCGGGCCAATTCTGGCCCCTGTGCCTTATGTTTGACAAACTTGGTCGAGAGCAATGAAGACACCAAATTTAAAACATGAAGAAAACATAACTTTTCCACCTCGTTGGACTGCTTTCATTATCTCCATCATGTCACACAGGATTAGCCACACTAAATGTTTATCTTGATGCACCAGATCCTGATTGGCGGGAACAGATGGATATCGTTTTTTTTAATTTGCTGATTTACGTTCTACTTCCATGCTTATTTATTGCTCCGAATTTGTAAATATGACCTGCAGTCTGCAGCGTGTTATTTACCCTTTTAATGCATTTTAGATTCCTACAAAATAAACACCTAAAATACCCAGTGTGCATAAATTACTCCCACTTTAATTTGTGCTCTAATACTGTAAGTATTATAAAGCACAGCTTCAGCTGTTGCGGGGCTTTAGAGGATTTATATGGCATCCTTTGTTTTGTTTTGGGGCGTATTTTTTACACTTATTTTTGGAGCAATTAAATCTGAACAAGTTGTTACAGTCTGCTCATTTTTTTACAATCCAGGTCTGCGATGACATCGATGAATGCAAAGGACCTGACAATGGAGGCTGTACTGCAAACTCGAACTGCCACAACTCTGCGGTAAGAACACCGTTGATGTATTGTATGACCATTACTACAGGTCTTTATTGCTACTCAAAGATGCTCATGTGCAGTTGTGATAATTCCCGCACAGGGCTCCTATCACTGTGGTAGCTGTAAGTCAGGATTCACAGGAGATCAGGTGAAGGGCTGTAAGCCGGAGATCAGCTGTGGCAACAGCCTGACCAACCCCTGTGATGTCAACGCTCAGTGTATTGTAGAAAGAGACGGATCCATCTCTTGTCAGGTAATATTCTTCATCACTCAAATGCTTATGTGCAGTATATGAATGAGTTTGTAAGAAGCTTCATTTGTCTTGTCAGTGTGGAATTGGCTGGGCTGGAAATGGATACCTGTGTGGAAAGGATACGGACATTGATGGATATCCAGATGAGAAACTCAAATGCAAAGATCCAAACTGCAGAAAGGTAACCATGGTGCAAGTTGTCAAGATTAGCAGCTTTGCTGTGGCAGGTATATCTTTATTTAATCATCATACTGTCACATGTCTTTGCAGGATAACTGTGTCTTTGTTCCTAACTCTGGTCAAGAGGATGCCGACAGAGATGGTTATGGAGATGCCTGTGATGAAGATGCAGATGGCGATGGTATTCCAAACGAACAGGTCGGTGGCTATCTCGCAACAAATGCCTCTAAAACATATTATACCTAAAGATTCTCATTTTTGTTTGTCTTGCTAATTTTCCTAGATTGATTAAGCTTGTAAAAGTACTAATACCTCCTATGTGTATGTGCACTAAAATGACTGCTGCTCCTGGCAGACGGTTATTTTACGACTGTAAAGTGGGCAAAGGGGCTAGCCTAGCTCTGTCCAAAGATTACAAAATCCACTTGCCGCTGTTTTCCAAATTCACCTATTAACATATCATATCCACAGACACCACATTTATGCACAGAAATGTGGATGTAGCAACTTTGAGGTCACCCACTGGCTACCTTTACAAAGCCACAAGTTTGGTGTGGATACAACCATTTGCTGACATCAGGGGAATTGCTTGCTATTTAGATTAGCAAGATGCATTGGGATGCTAATGCTGGCTTACGAAAAAGACTTAAAGCAAATTAAACTGCCTGGAGAAACTGAACATCCGATATTTAGAGTGTGTTTAATTACCATCAAACAAAGCCAAAATCCTTTATAAAGTATACCTTTAACTCTTAAAGAGGAACTGCAAATTTTTATACTTAAGGGACAAAAGTTGCTGTTTGCTATGTGCAGAAATATGAGCCAAGTGGCACTGAATTCCCCCTCACCCCAAACTACAGGGAGTGCAGAATTATTAGGCAAGTTGTATTTTTGAGGAATAATTTTATTATTGAACAACAACCATGTTCTCAATGAACCCAAAAAACTCATTAATATCAAAGCTGAATGTTTTTGGAAGTAGTTTTTAGTTTGTTTTTAGTTTTCGCTATTTTAGGGGGATATCTGTGTGTGCAGGTGACTATTACTGTGCATAATTATTAGGCAACTTAACAAAAAACAAATATATACCCATTTCAATTATTTATTTTTACCAGTGACATCAATATAACATCTCCACATTCACAAATATACATTTCTGACATTCAAAAACAAAACAAAAACAAATCAACGACCAATATAGCCACCTTTCTTTGCAAGGACACTCAAAAGCCTGCCATCCATGGATTCTGTCAGTGTTTTGATCTGTTCACCATCAACATTGCGTGCAGCAGCAACCACAGCCTCCCAGACACTGTTCAGAGAGGTGTACTGTTTTCCCTCCTTGTAAATCTCACATTTGATGATGGACCACAGGTTCTCAATGGGGTTCAGATCAGGTGAACAAGGAGGCCATGTCATTAGTTTTACTTCTTTTATACCCTTTCTTGCCAGCCACGCTGTGGAGTACTTGGACGCGTGTGATGGAGCATTGTCCTGCATGAAAATCATGTTTTTCTTGAAGGATGCAGACTTCTTCCTGTACCACTGCTTGAAGAAGGTGTCTTCCAGAAACTGGCAGTAGGACTGGGAGTTGAGCTTGACTCCATCCTCAACCCGAAAAGGCCCCACAAGCTCATCTTTGATGATACCAGCCCAAACCAGTACTCCACCTCCACCTTGCTGGCGTCTGAGTCAGACTGGAGCTCTCTGCCCTTTACCAATCCAGCCACGGACCCATCCATCTGGCCCATCAAGACTCACTCTCATTTCATCAGTCCATAAAACCTTAGAAAAACCAGTCTTGAGATATTTCTTGGCCCAGTCTTGACGTTTCAGCTTGTGTGTCTTGTTCAGTGGTGGTCGTCTTTCAGCCTTTCTTACCTTGGCCATGTCTCTGAGTATTGCACACCTTGTGCTTTTGGGCACTCCAGTGATGTTGCAGCTCTGAAATATGGCCAAACTGGTGGCAAGTGGCATCTTGGCAGCTGCACGCTTGACTTTTCTCAGTTCATGGGCAGTTATTTGGCGCCTTGGTTTTTCCACACGCTTCTTGCGACCCTGTTGACTATTTTGAATGAAACGCTTGATTGTTCGATGATCATGCTTCAGAAGCTTTGCAATTTTGAGACTGCTGCATCCCTCTGCAAGATATCTCACTATTTTTGACTTTTCTGAGCCTGTCAAGTCCTTCTTTTGACCCATTTTGCCAAAGGAAAGGAAGTTGCCTAATAATTATGCACACCTGATACAGGGTGTTGATGTCATTAGACCACACCCCTTCTCATTACAGCGATGCACATCACCTAATATGCTTAATTGGTAGTAGGCTTTCGAGCCTATACAGCTTGGAGTAAGACAACATGCATGAAGAGGATGATGTGGACAAAATACTCATTTACCTAATAATTCTGCACTCCCTGTAGTACATGTCCATGCTAGGTTATTGTTTTTGGCTTTTTTCTGCTGTTGGCAAAATTACATGCTTAATGACACTGAGAAAAGTTAAAAGTGTGGGCAGTAGATGTCATTTATATGACCAAAAACTGTTTTGTTTTTAGTTCACTTCCAGGTTGTTGCAAAGCAACATGATGATTTTAACTGATATCCCTAACAATACGAATCGGGGGCTAAGATGTACCTATGTGCTAAGTTTGGCTACTCCTAATCATGTTGACAGTACAGGCAGCCAAAGAAACAAACAAAAGATTTCATCTTTTATAATAAGATGCACAGTGATATCAATCTCATAAAAATCGAAAAGGTTTCAGCCCTGAAGCATACAGAGGCTTACGCTTTACCCACCATATTACCCACTCACATGACTCATAAATGAATATGTGCACACGCTCCTTCTTCATCAGGACAACTGCAGGTTAAAAGCCAATGTGGACCAGAGGAACAGCGACAAGGACAGCCACGGCGACGCCTGTGATAACTGCCGCCTGGTGGAGAACCCCGACCAGAGGGACACTGACGGTGATGGCAAAGGGGACGCCTGTGATGATGACATGGATGGAGATGGTGAGGAGAGAAATGACATCACTGATGCTGACGCTCTTGTTATATAATCAACATCACTGGAGGCTTTTGCTGTTATGACTTCTTACCCTGCACTCCCTTTTATGATTCCACTGCTGTGGTCTCGTAGTGAATTACTCACAAGGATGCATGCAACTTTTATAGTTAGTTACAGATCCCTTTGTTGTTTAAATGCATCACTTTATATTAGGATAGATTTTGTATGCCAGCTCAGGCTGAATAAACAACACCGTAAAGAAAAAAATAAATGATGAAAGCCGATAGCAGGCTGACCCCAAAGCGAGTACAACCTTTGATCACTCAGCAGCGATTATACCTCATGAAGCCCCCACAGGACAAGAAGATAGTTCTTCCTTCCACTGCTGCTGCTTGACCTTTATGCATTAGTAGTGCTGCTACTGCCTCCCTGTGATGAAGTAAAATACCATCTGAATGCAGGTTCTCCGGAACAACATAGAAAATGCAACAGTGCACCCTAGTGGTGATATTAGAAAGATCAGCTTATAAAATCATTTCTTTAGTGAGACAGCAGCATAAACCTATTGCTCGTGTTTCATGATAAAGATGACTCTGTCAGTAATACAGCTTGCTTTCCACAGGTATGCTGCTGTGATTATATTACAAAGAATACTGCTGATTATTTCCTGGAAAATAGTGACCCAAACTCATATCTGTCTTTTAAAGCAAGGTATTCAGTCCACTGCCGCAGAAAGCAAACAAATGCACATCTTTACAGCTGACATGCAGGATTTACAGTCTTTGTTGACTTAACTGACTGCTCATCAAATTCTTTGCACATTTATATATTTTATAAACCCACTTGGTGGCAGTTTGAGTGTTAAATGAGTGTCACCTGATCGATGTGCAGGTCTGAAGAACTTCCTGGATAATTGCCAGCGTGTCCAGAACAGAGACCAGCTGGACCGGGATGGAGACGGGGTGGGAGACGCTTGTGACAGCTGCCCCGACATCCCCAACCCAAATCAGGTCAGTCATACAGGTGGATGTATGGCGGTCATGTAAATTAACTAAATACACTGACATAAGGATAGTTTATTTGATTTTGCTCGTAGTATTTAGTGTTTGATTCACTAGATTTATCTAACCACTATAGTTATGAGTGAGATATGAGATTTCAAATTCAACATCTTATGAAATACAAAAATATACTATCAACAAACACACTGTTGAAGTGCTTCAAACATTCTGTGCTCCGTAAAAAAACACTAACAGTTTCTTTGAAATAAAAGGAAAAATTATCTAATGATCAGAGAAAAGTCAGATAAATGCAGTTTGTTCTATAGTTTGCAGTTCTAATATGTCATTCAAAAGGTCCATATTACTGCTGAACGAAGCTGTTTGCACTGTGCATTTACCTTTACAAAAATAAGATCTTAACTGCAGGATTAAAGTTGTATTTTCACACTTGTCTCATTGCTGTCTGCTCTCTCTTCAGTCTGATGTTGATAATGACTTGGTTGGGGATTCCTGTGATACAAACCAAGACAGGTGATAACACTATCTTGATATCTACAGTACCAGTATAGCTTTTATTCATTTATTTCAATTTAACTCATGTCACTGCGTCGCTTCCTGTGTAGTGATGGCGATGGTCACCAGGATACCAAGGATAACTGCCCACTCGTGATCAATAGCTCTCAGCTGGACACTGACAAAGACGGGCTGGGTGACGAATGCGATGACGATGATGACAACGACGGGATACCGGATGTTTTACCACCGGGTCCAGACAACTGCCGGCTGGTACCAAATCCTGATCAGATTGATGATAACAGTGAGTTTCAGATTGTCCCCTGATAATTAAAAAAAATGAGTTTGTAGGGATGTTCAGTTGTTTTTGTTGAGACGTTTGGCTAAAAAGCAGATTGATGCTGAAAGATTAATGGTCATAATTTCGGGAGAACGTCTCTCTTCCCCCTGCACTGTTACTGACATTATTTATTTCACACCCACGCGGATCAAACAGTAGCAACCTTGGGCAGATTAAGTGGCAATTTTTGTGAGGAGAAAAAAAAAGCGCAATTTTTGCGAGCCTAAACTCATTCGCCAATTTTATGACTCGCTGTGACATTACTTGTGTGAAAATGGATTCTGAAACTAATGGGAGTGGAGTGTCAATTCAAATAAAGAGGGGCAAGGCCATTTTTTCCCAGCAGTCAGAGTTCAGCGAGGCAGAGTTAACAGACCATTACTTACATTATTACAACACACAACTTTTTCTTGTGTAGCCAGTTGTGGTAGTAGCACAGTTTTAATAGCCTAACAAAACTCAAAAGTCAGATATTTGCTTTTATTTAATAATCAGTGCCCTTTTAAATGTCATGTGTCCAAAGCTGTACTGTTAGACAAATGTATTTTTGCCAGCTAATATGTAGCATCTAGACCTATGAATTAAGAAATGGTATTGCTCCCTTTGATTTAGATTCGGTTTTCTTTTGAAGTTTATCGCACAGAGGGTTTTGTTTTTTGTAACTGCCATCCAGGGCTATTGCTGTCCCCTGTTGAGCAGAGACCAGAAAGCACGTAGCCTGTGTCGTGATTAAGGTTTCTTTCGTTTGTGTGTCGTCTGGTGGTTAGTTGCTGTTTGCTCCACACAACAAAGTGATTCATTCTTTCTGCCCTCACAGATTTTGTTTCCCCCTCGCTGTCATTCAGGGGCCTTTGATGTGTGGCACTCTCATAATTCCCACCAACTACATAAAAGCAAAGTGGTTCCCTTTGACATTGTAATCTTTTTTCTAGATTTCTACTCAATCGTGCACTCTGTGAGCCTGTACAAACTACTGTTACTGAAAGGTAGCAGTCCATTCGTAACATTATGTGTGGTTCAACATTACAGAATAATGTATGGTTATCACAAAATCCCAGTTGCAAACGTGGACGGCTTATGTTTGTGTCTCGGTACAGCATTTAGGAAGAATCAGACACATTCAGAGCTGATTTTGACTTATTAAAGACTCAGCGAGAAGCCATATCAGTATATGTCTGTCGTACTGGAGGGTGTGGACTGTAGTGAGCTTCACTAAAAGGTCTTAATTTTTCAGCAATTTTTTAAAAACTGTGTGACAACATTTAGTGCATCAATTCATCCATTTTCATGTGCTTATCTGGGACCGGGTTGCAGGGGCAACAGCCTATTCGGAGCAACCCAGTCCTCCCTCTCCCCAGCCACCTCCTACAGCTTATCCAGGGGCAAACTGAGGTGTTCCCAGGCCAGCCAAAAAATATAATCGCTCCAGCGTGTCCCCGTGATCTTTCACGGGGCCTTCTCCCTGGTGGTGCCCAAGAGACATCCTTGTCAGATACTAAAACCTTTCAGTGTTTAGTAGTGGCTCCACTCTGAGCCCTTGCTTGAATGAATGAATGAATGAATGAATGAATTACTAGCCCCATCTCAGGTGCCCCTCAGAGAAAGCTCATTCTTGTCAGTCATTATCCATTCAGATTCAGGAAAGGAGAGAAGTTAATGGACCAGGTCACCCTACCCGGGGCAGGGTTACCGTAGCCCCACCCTGGACCCTGGCCTGTGGAGGGAGCTTGAAGGAGAGTGGCTGGTGGCTGGCCCTTAGCTCACATGGATTAAGCATAGGCCTGCCCTCCACCACCCACAGGAGTCACTAAAGGGGTCGGGTGAAATGCATCGAGCAGAGGCCCTGGCGGTCTATCCCCGGCTATCAAGGCTGGCTATTGTGTAGTGACAAAGTACAGTACTTGAGATCATTTATCCAATGAGGTTGCACAGCTTCTGAGATATTTTGATCATACACTATTGTGTTTCCAAAGTAAATTAAAGATTTGAAACTACTCATGCACCAAATTTTTAACTGTACTTTTTAACTTTTCAGGTGACGGTGTTGGAGATATTTGTGAGTCTGACTTTGACCAGGACAAAGTGATAGACAGGATTGATAATTGTCCTGAAAATGCCGAGATTACCTTGACTGACTTCAGGGCCTATCAGACTGTTGTGCTGGACCCCGAGGGCGATGCCCAGATTGACCCCAACTGGGTTGTTTTGAACCAGGTATGAACATTATTATCACTGATCATTCAAATTTATCCATCATAGGCAGATATTTTTATATACACATGCTTGACTTTACTTGACTTTTGTGATTTCCCCAAGTGTTTTGTTGTCCAGCTTTGCTGTTTTGGTTCACTCTTACCACTCTCCTTGAATAGATTTCTGGCCCAGCAGGCAGCCTTTTATTGCCAAAAAACTAAAAACCCACGCTACACTACATGTTGAGACACACTTAGTCGGTAGCTGATGAACGTGTTGGTGCATTTAGCAGCTAATGTTCAGCAGATGTTGCCCTCGGGAGCTGGAAGAACAGAAAAATTACGCTGAAAGCAGGGTGCTGATCTGTATTCAGTTTGTGGCCAGAAACTGAAAAAAAAATCAGAGCTGCTAAATGTGTATATAGGGCACTTGCCAGATCAACTTGAAAGGTCGTGTTGTTCACAGTGTGTTAAAAAAAAAGAAAAGAAAAAAAAGAGTCACGGCAGCTTTAATTCATGGCCTAAAAAAAGTACGTGTGCAAGCACATTTTAATAAACCTGAAATGCAAATACAAGCTTTTGAAATTAAAAGTTTCACGGTGCATCATTCATCATTAAAAACATCTCTTCCTTATCAGGGAATGGAAATCGTTCAGACCATGAATAGTGATCCTGGACTTGCTGTCGGTAAGGTGTATTTAGCTTTTTTACCTGAATATCACTTTTAGTGTTGTGTGCAAGAAACTACTCGTCGTATCTAATGCGCTAATTACTCTTTCTGATGTCAGGTTACACGGCTAATTACTCTTTCTGATGTCAGGTTACACGGCTTTCAGCGGCGTGGACTTTGAGGGGACTTTTCACGTGAATACAGTCACTGATGATGACTACGCTGGCTTCATCTTTGGTTACCAGGACTCATCCTCCTTCTACGTGGTGATGTGGAAGCAGACTGAACAGACCTACTGGCAGGCAACCCCCTTCAGAGCCGTGGCCGAGCCTGGCATACAGCTGAAGGTGAGAGGGCGAGTCATCTCACTTTAGTTTTACTCACTCGACCTGTTTTACACATTCTTGTTTTCCTTCTGCTTCTACAATCGCCTTACTTGTCTCTGCTTCTGCGTTAGGCTGTGAAGTCTAGATCAGGCCCCGGCGAGCATTTGAGAAACTCACTGTGGCACACGGGAGACACCACCGACCAAGTGCGCCTGCTGTGGAAGGACCCGAGAAATGTGGGCTGGAAGGATAAGGTGTCCTATCGCTGGTACCTGCAGCACCGCCCACAGGTTGGATACATCAGGTATTATAAAATTCTTACGGCTTCCTAAATTTTCTTGCCAAGAGCAAGATGAGACGGTCAGCATTGTGTGTAGGTGCAAACTGTATGTTCAGCCATTGGAAAGCCAGGCTGGCTGTTTCTTAGTCTTAATAGTTGTAATTTAATAACTAAGGTAAAAATCCCTTGTTGTGCTTTGTGCAGAGCCCGCTTTTACGAAGGAACTGAGCTGGTTGCAGACTCCGGCGTGACCATCGACACAACCATGAGAGGAGGACGACTTGGCGTGTTCTGTTTCTCGCAGGAAAACATTATCTGGTCCAATCTGAAATACCGCTGCAATGGTAAGGAAATCAAACGTTGCAACATAATTTACAAATGGGATAACAATGCTAGAAAACTGTCAGTAGCTCCATCCTAATTTGGTGTTTAGTGCAGGTAATTAGCAGAAAACTATGCTAATATGCTGATCAACATTTTACTAAAGGGCTTTCTCAGCCTCACGGAATGTGCAGCATCTTGCTGCATGACCTCTGAGACTAGTTGTCTGCAACAGCTTCATATTCCATCTTGTTACATAAAGACTGCAGCTGTGAAGAGAATTAGTTTGACCTCACTGCATATGAGATTTTAAGCTTGTCTCATAACGCCTAACTTGTCACTTCCGCAGACACCATCCCGGAGGATTTCCAGGAGTTCAGCAGTCAGCATGGCGTCGACTCGCTCTAAAGCCAACGCGGAAAAAAATACCACTGCAGAGCTACGAGGAATGCATCAGTGTGTACGTGCGAGTGTGTACGTGCGAGTGTGTACGTGCGAGTGTGCGCACGTTTGTGTGTGCGTGTGTGGATGCCTGTGTCTGTGTTTTGATGTTTATGGCTTTTGTGCATACATGGCCACAATCTTTGTACTGTGTGTGTATTTTCTCATGCTGTCTCATTTCTCTTAAATGTCTCGAGCTGAGCTTTTAGGTTTAATGGATTTTATCAAATACATTGCAATATGCCCCCTTAGAAATCCTGCATATTTGATTTTTACCCTTTGGTATCTCTCTGTAAAACATAATCCTTTTCAAAGTTTCCTCATGCAAAAAGTTACAAACTGACATGCTGAAGAGTCTCTGGTGTAGATGTCAATGTGCATTTGATGCATTTGATCTCCTGCACAGTTATTTTAGTTATTTTACCCAAACTTCATTTTTTGCGTCCATATTCAGAAAATTCAAGTGTCTTTTATTTTGTCTTCTACTCTATACTCTTCTTCTCTTCCTCTTAGTGCCTTACTCGTGGTTAAATCATCTTGTAAGCTGAATCCTTACCAAAAAATGTAGCATAAGACACCATAGCGCTGCATACAGTTTTATTAGTTTTGTTTCCCCTGTACTTGGAGTTGTTCTTTTATTATGATTTTTTCATAATAAATTCTACATTTTCCCAGGAAATAAAGTGAGATGTTATCATATAATAATTTTTACTACTACGCAGAAGTCATATTTGAACGCTTTTTGGGATATACAGTGCTTAGCAGATTTCTTAGACCACCTGTCATAAAAACCAAATAAAAAAACACGTCTTTACATTTATTGGCATGTAAGGAATTAAATTCACCTTTTTATACCCAAATTTAGCTGGTACATTTTCTTGTCAGAAATGGAAGTAAATAACTGTCAAAAGAAAAAGAAAAAAACAGGCTTTGCTGGGTTTTTTTCACCTTTTCTTGTATTTCAATCAATTTGAAAATTCATAGATAATAACAATAATTGTATTTTAGCATTTAAAATATAATTTCATCATTTGGATTAACCGGTAAAGAAATATAAAAATAATTTTGGTAATTTCCAGTACTATTAATATTGGACAGCTAGGTGGTGGGTCGTTGTGTTTGTGGGGTCAATTTTTTCTTTATGTTTTGTTTTTTATAATAGCTACCAGAAAATGGGCTGATCATGTTTCTGGTCTCGCTCACTCTAGAAGGCCAGTTTGGTTTTACATGGTTTTCTCTTTCTATTATTTGAACCTTGAGATTTTGATCATTTCACTTATCTCAAAGTAATTAGTGGGCTACATAGAAAATACTTCTACACATTATAATGAAAATTTATTTTGGCCAGGTTCATGACTAAATATATATATGTATATATATATATATATATATATATATATATATATATATATATATATATATATATATATATATATATATATATATATATATATTTAGTCATGAACCTGGCCAAAATAAATTTTCATTATAATGTGTAGAAGTATTTTCTATGTAGCCCACTAATTACTTTGAGATAAAGATATGTTGTATACACATAAAGGACATTTTGCTGTTATTTGGTTTTGTTATTTTATAAGTTGTACTAGTCTGGATTGTTTGACCAGGTTCAAGAATCATACAGAATTTTTAACATTATATATTTTTTAAAAATCATGCATGCGTGCATTCATTACTTTTCAAGGATGGGCAATTAATTATCCCAAGGGGCTACATGTCAAACTGGGACTGTTATGAAAGCCCCACATCAATAAGCTTAATTCACTTCTATGTTATCTCTTTATTAGCTTATTGACTCCATGACCTCATGTGACCCCTTAGGAAAAATGAATTGCCCAACATTTACGCTGAAAGTGCTGTTTTGTTTTGATCAAAGGGTCCTAAAATGCCACTGCAGATCCCTCTGATGGAACATTTGTTAATTAAAGAATCAGGCAGACCACACGATGCTTCTGAATCTCACCAGTGGGAACTTTGCATTCACATGGAGGTAGAGCTGTTTTATGGTGAGCTGAGACCAGAATTTGGATAAGCTTTTATAAATTGGATTTGGAAAAAAATATGCAAATTCAGATACGGTGCCACACTTTTCATCGTGACAGGAATTTAAAATGCTGCAAATGGTGTTCAAGAGCAGCAATCGGGACCACCGCTTTTAAGACGCAGCAGCAATCTGCAAAACTGTGTGTGCGTGTGTGTGTGTGTGTGTGTGTGTGTGTGTGTGTGTGTGTGTGTGTGTGTGTGTGTGTGTGTGTGTGTGTGTGTGTGTGTGTGTGTGTAAACTCAAACAGTGAAAACAACACAAAGTAATAATGAAAAATCAGCACAGTGTTTTTGAAGATAATAGCCTTGTTGTCTGAAATACCTACAGACACATTCTTTGTTTGATGGCTGTTACAGAGAAAAGTTATTGATCAGTTTCCTTCTGATCGCCTGGCTTTTTGGTTTGCAGTTTGAAAACTTACTGTGGAATCGTGTTGAGTAGTTTCCATATTTGTTGCCTGTTTGAAAATTGCTATTGTAGCAGGGAGGAAAAGAGGTTACCAGCAGAGCTGAAGAGATCAAGGGGTTCAGTACAAGCTGCACAGCATAAAGACACCCGGGCTTTCATTGCTGAGAATTGTGACCGAAGATGTTGACGATAGAACAGTGGGAAGCTCTTTGGAAAATCGGCTTTGATCACTCCTTCAAAATGAATAAATAAGGCAGGTGGGGGAGAGGAAACTCCATGGCAAAGTGGCAGCCAGGTTTCGATTTCAGCTCGCACGCCTCTGCTGGAGTTGTCTCCACCTCAGGGGGCATGAGAGAATCATTCACTGATTTATATGGTGCACGGGGAGATGTTGACTTGTCTGTAATTTGTGATGAAGCAGAGAGCGGATGACAAAACCTGATAACATCAATGTCTGTGCTGTGCCACACAACAACTATTTAATGAACATACCGACAGAGGGGGGGTTCTTTGTAACTTAATTTTGTAACACAACAAACAAGAAGCTGATGCTGGTAACAAACCAAGAGTCTTTAACCGTGCTGGCAGCTCTGTGAGGCTGCACAGCGGTGCTTTGAACTAGTGTTGCTGTCACCTTGAGATGTCACCATCAGCTGAACATTAAAACTCTGGGGATCACTGAAGATGTTGGAAGACATTGGCCGCAAATCGTTATCGTCCATATGAGATGTAGACGCTGTGTTTCGTTGAATATAAGAGTAATTCTCCCTGATGAGGGGATCACCGACGTCTGATCGCTTATCCTCTGTAGAGCGTAGATCTGGAGGTATTCACCAAAGGTACGAGCTCTGAATATCAATACTGAGGCAGTTGCTTATAGCAGCGGAGCTCCCCTCTCTGGAGAACTGCTGTCAGCTCACCTTAAAGTTCTTTCATGATAAAATTCTGCAAACTTGCCATTAAAACCACAGAATATGGTCTGATGTTATCATAATCTCAAAGATTGAGGTGCTGCTCAGTTAGTAACCCTGTCGAGGTTAAAGAATATATTGAGCAATGGCTATGAATGTTAAATAAAAGATTAATGTAGGCACTATGATGTTGAAGTGAAGCCCTGCTTTCAAGCTTTGAATGTTCTGCATGTATGTATGTATACTGCGTATATAACAAAGAGCATCCATACTGTATGGGTGGATCCCACAGGCAAAAATTTGTCTGATAATTGCATCACAAAATGTGTAAAAATCTTTTTAGAGCATTTTTACTCATTCAAGTTTGCTGACTTGAAAGGAGGTGATGCAGTGCAGACAGCTAGTGGCCACTTATCTGTAAAAGTGGCCTTGCACTTTATGGTGAAAGCATTATTAAAGTTTAGTGGGTGAGTTTGAAGAAAATCCCCTGTGTAGTTGTCACAAAGGGCTAAAACAACTATAGAAAGAAATGTTGTTGTTTGTAAAGAGCTATTATTTCTGCTGTAATATTTCAAACTGTGGTTTTTGGCAGTTCCTGCATCTTATGTTTACTTCTAGACAGATGTTGTCATCAGGAAAAACTCATTTAAAGATGCTCAACCTCATTGTGGTCCAAGCAGCACAGCGGTATGATGGTTAGCAATGTTGATGATGGTCAAAACCACTGGCCAGCAAGGGTCTTTCTGTGTGGGGTGGTTGTATGGATTCACTCCAGGGACTCCTGGCTCACTCCCACAATCCAAAAGCATGCATTGGTTAGGTTAACTGGCACTTCTATTCAGTATTAGCCCTGCAATAGATTGGTGACCTGTCCAGGGTGCACTCTGCCTGCGCTGGATGAAGATGGATGGACAGAACGCGGTGGTCATAGAGGAAAGGTCAGGGAAACACTGTCAGAGGTCTCTTCCTGTTTAATAGGGAGTTCTTCCTTCCCACAGTCACGAAGCGGGGCATTGAGGCTTTCTCTCTAATACTGCAGGGTAATTACCTTTCAATACAAAGACAACCTTTGTCGTCAACTGGCGCTATATAACCAAAACTTGGTTGAACTCCAGGCTTTATCTTCTTTTGACAATGTCTCTACAAACTCTTATACAATTCAACCTGTAGCTGCTATAACCTGTAGTGTGTACATAATCCAGTTAATGATCTGCATGAACAAGCACGCACTACAACAAAAACAGCAAAAAACACCCCCAAAAACCTTCAAAGGAAGAAAGTCCAGCTGGTTCCTTTTGCTTCCATCCTATTGGGCTTTTTACAGGGAACATGTAATGTTATACTAATAGAAGTATGGATATGCAATAGATTTCAGCAAGGAGTTAATTTTGAGTGTGAATAATTATGACTGATGGTGACTCATAGTACTACTAATAAAACTGAAGTCAGTTTATCACAGTTTATCATCTATCACTAGATGGGCTATAATAATCCAGGTGCTAGACCGCATCATTTAAAGGGTAGCCCAAGACACATTTCTCATCAGACCTCTCAGTTGGCTCCTAACTGTGGTTAACCTCATCCTACAGAACACTGGAGCGCTCTGAATGGTCTTCTAGGTGTTCTAGTTCCCACTGGGTCTGGCTTCTTTGCTGGGACTAAAGAGACCCAATGGCTTCTACTTATCTGTAATAAACCTTCTTTGAGTTCATCGTGAAAATAGGGAGAGAAAAAACACCTTTTCCTCCAAACACAAAGTCATTATCACTGTCTTTTCCCCTTATATTCCCTGGGCCTACACTTCTGTTGACTTTTACATGTGTACTTTACACAGTTTCTCATTTAGCTGCATCTCACTAATTTTGGCTATATTTGTCACATTCAGCTCAGGGAGACCACGTCAGTGGGATTATATGCCTACAACGGAACATAGTGATGGCCATGTTCTCTGCCTAAAGACACTGGCACTGGTGGCTTTTCATGTCAAATGTTTTTATGTCCATGTTGCAGTAAGTGTTCTCCTCCAGAAATTAATTTGCTGCATCCTGTAAATGGGAAAGGCACCTTGTCAAATGTTAAAGACCAGTATAATAAGCTGCACTGTGAGCAGCTGATATACTCCGGTGCAATATGTTTGTCCTTTTTTTTTCTGAGTGTCTAAATTACGATGGTTTAAATGCATCTACCATAAAGCACCCTCAAAAAACCCTCAAGGGAAAAAGGGGTCAATTACATGGTTGTTATTTTCAGCTAAGTACAGCAGCGTTCGGCAGTGTGCTGCATCATTTAGTTTCACTGTCAGCTGTAAATGTGGCTCTTTGGATTATACGATTGCTAGCAGAAAGAGGTGTGGAAGCCACGAACACTACCTTTAGCTTACGCTGTGACACTGAGACACATACTGATGAGCGAGTGAACATGACTTTACATTTTACCATTTAAAAAAACTTTAATTGGGGCAATAAATGACAGTATGTTGCATTGTAAAGGGAGTGTTTTCAGGACACAGCCATAACTCTACAGTGGCAGCAATAACATGATGATTAGTAAGTCTCAGTCCTTAATCTCAATTTACTGCAGACTGAAAAATATCAAAGTACTCGAGCCTTACTGTTTTTCTAAAGTCGTAATAGAGTGATTTAGAGGTTTTGGACAACATGTTTTTTAATTTTAGAGCAGCTTTGCCCATCAATTTTCCAGTGCAAATGAAAGCTCCTGCTGGCTGAATTTTTCAGCTTGTCAATTGGATGGTTAAAAATAATGGTCTCTGATGTGTTTGGTGAGCGCCTGACTTTTGCATAGAACTACCACGCTGTTGCCTTTCTGTTTGTTCTTTTCAAAAGCTGTGAAAGCGCAATATCCAGCAGGGAATCTGCTCATCTGGCTCTCTTTGATTGGACATTTGCCCCATAAATAATAACAAATATAATGTCACCCTGTAGCGATTCCAAGTTTCCTCTTAATTCATTTCCTGCCCAGTAGTTGTCAGTGCTTTGCCCTCAGTTGCTAACAAATGAGATCCTTCCATCTAATTTTGTGGATGTGGCTGCACATTGCAGCTACATGAGCTACTCACACAGATAATCTTACAGAGTGCATAAGATATGCAAAAAACCTCATGTTTCTGGTCCACTAGCTATGAATATCTAAATGGTGGTTTTTTTTGTGTTTTTTTTGACATTTTTCTATCAGCGCCATTAAAAAAACAGTGCTAACTGTTTAAAATGTAAATAAACGGAGGCTGTCATTTTGCAGCTATTCTTGTCAGTGCCAGTTGGTGCTGGCCAGGTGTACGGCTGTGACAGTCCTTGGACAGGAGGTCTCATCCTTCTGTCCCTGCTGCTCTGCTTACCAGCTATTTGTTTTCATGCCACGTTTGGGCTCTGCTGCTGGCATGTTTGCTGCTGAAAGTCTCAAAACAATTTGCATAGAAATATGCATAATGTCTGAGCCTCAAGAATGACCTCTGGCTTCTTTAAATGGCACAGTGGAATGTTTTCTTAAATAATGCACACGTTCAGTTTTCAGATTCATGCAGTTGCTTGTTATTTGTGTAATACTTCACACAAATGGGGGGATTAAAGTGTTTTTCACTGATGTGTGGTGGATGGCTTGCTCTGGCCTGCTCCTCAAAGGGATATTTACACAAGGCTGTGGGGATGTAATAGTGCACTATCCTCCAGTGCCATTGGGGGTGTCTTCCTCTGGTTCTGCTGTTTGGTGAAACTCATAAACTTTTCTGCACACATACACACAGATGATTGCAGCAACCTCAAATCTGATGTCTGCAGTAGCTCAGAAACTTTCCTCCCAAGTCTGCAAACATCATTTCCACGTGCTCATCATGTGTCACGCTCTCCTCTCCTATGGCATCCCCTTTCAGCTTGCATTACCGGCCTGCACGTGGCCGTTCTGCCTGTCGACTCTCATCTCTCTCCTCATTTCCTCTGAGATTCCAGCAATCTGCAGACTGCCTCTGTCTGTGGTCTCCTACCCCGAGGTAAATCTCTGCTACCAGAGACAATTAAAGAAAGCTCAGCACAGTCAGCAGAAGAGCGGCCAAGAGGAGGCCCCGCTGAAGGAGAGGGAAGGACCAAGTGTCTATCTGGCTGCAGAGAAGAAGAATTTGTCCTTAACATTTACCTTTGTGAGCATTTATATTGTAGGAATGGAACGGTGATGGAATGGCTGGCGCCCCCCCCCCACCGCCGCCCCCCCTTTACATAACTAAATTTGTTATATAATTTGGCATTGTGCATGGTGACAAATGATGAATTTCTAAACAGCAAATATTTTCTTCTTCAGTATTTATTCTGCCCTGAAGAGGGCAGTACATTCCAATAAAAGGGTGTAACAACAGTGGATGTAAATCTAATCATACTGAGAGAACAGGCTGAGCACATCTGTGTGTGTGTGTGTGTGTGTGTGTGTGTGTGTGTGTGTGTGTGTGTGTGTGTGTGTGTGTGTGTGTGTGTGTGTGTGTGTGTGTTTTAGCTGTAGCATATTTTATTAAGCTTCACTTTGCAAACCACAACATTTGTCATGCTGATTAGTTATGACTGCAGAGCAAAAAAATTAGGGGGGGCTGGGCAGTCTTTCCTCGACAGCACAGTAGTGGCTGTTGGTAGAGGATATGTAGGGAAAATGCAGAAGTGTTTTCAGCTGTGCAAAAAATGAGCTGCAGGGGAGATTTCATAACCCCCCCCCAGCAGAGAAACAAAAATAAAAACACCTCCCTCACTGCCAGACATAATCCATCTCCGCCTTCTGTACTCCGCAATCTGTCTTAATGTTTTCTCTTATCATTTCCTCCCCATCTCTCTGATAAATTTTATAACCCGCTTTCTTACTTCTTCCCTTTCTGCCCTTTTCTCTCTTTTTGCTCATCTCTGTTCAGACATCATCTGTCCTCATCTAGCTTTCTGTCCTCCACCAAAATGATTTTTCTATCTGGGTCACGGTCTGTATCTTTGTGTGCATTTCTGCCTGTATCTTTCTGTGTCCTTATTGCCATCTGTCTGTCTCTATCTGCTGCACTTGAAGGCGGATGGCTATAGTCTAGCCAGAACGACACATACGAGCCAGTCACACACCCAGCCATGTGTGGGAGCTGCAGTCGGGGGGTAGGTGCGAGACGGGAGAAGGCGACAGAGTCGCAAATGAGAATGTCTCATTACTTTGCCTGGTGATAAAATATGGCTTGTTATGACTGTCTTTTTTTAAACTTAATATCTGATATGCATTCCCTAATTCTGCCCTCATTTGAACACAATACTCAAAAAGATCTCTGCTTAAACTCTTGGTGCATTACGTTACATAAGGAAACTTTCCCCAGCGGCCTGTAAGTACACCAGACCTCAGACAATAGATTTTTTTCGGTGGCCTTTTCAAGCAATGTCGATTCATCCGGTGACATTTGAAGGACAGGGCGGCGGTGTCATGATGTGAGATGAGGTTGGCGTCGCTTCCTCCCGTGTGCTCTCAGCAGTATGATTCACCTTTCTGCATCCCCTGCAGGCATCACCCAATACTCCCACAAAAATGAGACAGGGCTGAAGCATTAGCAAACAGTCGCCTGTATGAGTGCTGTGAAAAAAGAAAGAAAGAAAGAAATGAGTGAAAATAAAAAGTATTTGGCCACATCTCTCTCTACCAGCTGTCTACTATGCTGTCAGATAAGAATAGCATGTCTGGTACAGAAATGTAGGCCAAAGTCTTCCATAACTGTAGTTACATTATTCACTTGTACTTGTTTGGTACAAATACTGATGGTATCAGTTAAATATGCTGCATTTTTCCTGCTCTTTTAAGGGTGTTTTATTGAGCAGTGTTGCAGTTTCTTGATCTGCACGGCCTCGTTATATAATTATTAGCCTCTCTCTAAATAAGCTTGCATTCTTTATATACAGGAAAAGCTGTACAACTTTGAAAATATCAAGATGTACAACTAGAATATCACTCTTACGTGGGCAGGGCTCTAATAACATAGACTTTATGTACAAGTCAATTGAATGAATAGAAAGGACACAACAGGAGGCTGAGCACACAAAACGGGGGGGGGGGAGAGGAGGGGGCAAAGTGGAGGTGGTGTGACTGCCAATCCAAACTGCCAGGGATCTGTTTGTGAAGTCCAATATCAGTTGTTTGGTTGCCTGCCCATCAGTTTGTGGTGTGTGTGTGTGTGTGGGGGGGGGGGGGGGCGGTGTCGGCTCAGAGCTCAGTGGGTTCAGTGTCTGCTTTTGCTTCATCACCTTGTTTTGAACTGAAAGCATCATTATGAGTCGGCTGGTATTATGCTTTTGGAGGACAGAGTGTGTCTGCCATAAAGATGGTTTCTTAAGTAGTAGTGATTTACACCCACAACCCTCCTGTTCCTTTGCTCATTAGTGTCTAATCAGGCAAATCACATGGATTTGGGCTAGTCTGAACATTTTAGAAATTGCTAATCTCTTGTGATTTTTCCCTAACAAAGAATGGCCAAAAAAAAAAGAAAACATATCATGCATCAGTTCTCTGGGTGAAGATGTCTCCTTGATGCCAGAAATCAGAGAAGGGTGGGCAAGACTGCTTCAGACTGACAGCATAATAGACAGCTGGTAGAGCAAGAAGCGGCTAGGATCGATAGGAAGGCAACAACATGTTAAATAAGCGCTTGTGGTTCAGGTGACGGCAATGTAGTTGTGTGGAGGATTGTTATGACCCAAGTCATCATTGTGCGTACTCTGTCCGCTCCTCCACACCTGGGGGTGGCGTTGTTCATTGTTTCTGTTGTGTTTTGATTATGTAAGCTCCAGGCGACAGCTGACCATTGGTTGGAGACTGAATGGTACTCGCTATAAATTGGTACCTGTCAGCACTGGCTGGGCACTGCCTACTTCCTGTTTCCAACAAGGCTGGGCTGTGTGTATAATTGCATAGTGTTGTGTGACCGAGAGTTCTGTGTCTAGAACAGCTTGATCTTTTTATGCACCTGGTAGATGCAGGGGTGGGAAGTCTTTTTCTTTTAATACATTTTCTCTTGTTTAGGTTACGTTAGTTGTGTTCCCTTTACCTAATGTTTTGTTGGTTTTTCTGGATGTGCTCACCCTGACATTTTTTACCGCTATAGAAAAAAATAAACTATTGTGTTTGGGCCTGCAGACCTTGCTGTAGTACTGATCCTTCCTTGGAAAGAGGGAGCATAACAGGGACATTTTCCTGACTCACTGTGGGCAACAGATGACAATTTTTCAAACTTCACAGCCTGCATGAGTATTGTTGCTGATCATGTCCATCCCTTTATAACCTCAGCACAGTACACACATCTTCTGATGGATGCTTCTGGCAGAATGACACACCTAGTCATAAACTGGATTCTTGAACATAATGAGTTCACTGTATTCAAATTGCCTCCACCATCACCAGATCTCGATCTAACAGAGCACGTTTGGAGAATTTTGGAACATTTGCATCATCGACAAATCTGCAGAAAATGTGTGATGGTATAATGTTGAAGAGTGTTTCTGGCATATTGTTGAATCTGTGCCTCAAAGAATTAAAGTGGTGTACCTAATGAGGTTTGCAGTGAGCTTATGGAAGCTCATGAAGTAATAGTAATTGATAGTATGAAATAGGTAGTTTAACCACTGCTTTAGTCTACTCAGACATGTTATATATAATTTAAAGTTAACTTCATGTATTTGATTCCAAACAATAAAAAGTAGTACAGTATGTACTACTGCAGGGGGGGGAGAAAAACAGCAGCCTGGACAAAGGAAGACGAGAGTGAACACTCAGTACAGCTACTACAAAACACGCGAACAACACCACAAAGAACACCAGGCTACGTGTAAGCTGTCCGCCTTCTCACCACCTAACAATAACAGTGTTACTGCTGCTTGGTTCTTTAATTAGCATTATTTTCTCCGAGACTGACAGGCACCTTTGAATGTGTCTCTGTGAGAGAGACACAGAGTGTGAATGTGCGACAAACAGGACCAAACACACTGACTGTTCCCGTGGGCAGGAGTTATGAATGCTGGCTGTTCTGATTCACTCTCTCCTGCTCAGTCTGTGAATAGTATGGATGAGCTGCTATCTGTTGCATGACGCTCCTGGCTCAACATGTTCGAACCAAATTTGTCTGCTGCTTCCTGTGAGACGAAGGGAGAATCCTGAGGAAATTCCATCCTCCATTGGATGCCTGAAGCATCACGGAGGAGGAAGCACTGCCATGTATGTACGCTCTCTGTGACACCGACTCCATATCCATGAGTGCAGTCTGCTGTGTGTGTCGTAATCTCATAGTATGTGTAGTACGATCCCAAAATAGAAACGCTAATTTGTTTTTTCTTCAATGGGAGTAAAAAAAAAAAAACTAAAAACAGATGACTTTCTGAATTTCATCAAAAGAGTGGCCTTTGTGTAGTAATCAGCACATGTCATCATGTGAATCATTCATCCAGGACCAGTAGAAGAGGGGCAGTCACTTCCTACCACAGATTTATGCTTAATGTAGTCATTACAACCAAAAATTTACTTCTAGGTGCTCAGTGGCACAGATACACAGAGAAAATGCCAGTGTGTCAGCCATAATGACATTTTTCAAAAGCAGCAGATTTGGCTACCTCTGATTCTGGATCATCCCAGCACCATTGTTTAGTTTAGTATCCACGTTTTGCCACGATGTAACACATATTCATCACAGCCTACTATTATTACTATTCTCTGACACTAGGAATAAGTTCAAATATGAGAACATGACCCGTTTGTCTGTTTGTTGGCAGTTACTAAATCCTCGTCTTATGCTATGTTCCATTTACATGCTTATTAGAAAGCCACATCCTTCACTCAGACTAACTCAGATAACATGCTGTAAAAATGCAAGACAAAAACTGAGGATTCGTGACTGTCAATCCAAACTGTCTCGAGTGTGTAACATGAGCCCAGACTGCCAAGTTGGACGGTTTCTAGGGGGGTGTAAGTGTTGTTTTCACTGTGTGTGAAGACTGAATGGGGGATGTGGAGGGGGGCTGCTGTGGAGATGGCACGCTTTGTGTTTTTATAGTTTCGGCGATTTTTTGCTTTAGTTTTTTTTGGCTGTGAATGCAAACTGGTGAGGGTCCAGGCTGGCTTGAGATGGAGTCTTTGATGTACTTGAGAACCAGCCTGTCGACACATTTCACCAGAATGGAGTGTGCACCGCGGGCTAGCAGCCCTTTAGACTCTGCAGGCTTTCAGAGACGATTGTTGGCTTATTTGAAGCAAGTGGCAACACATTTAAGTGACAGCGATGTGTTGAAAATTTATGTAACACCAACAGCCAGCCAGGTTCAGGTAATATCTCAAATTTTCACAAGATATTTGAACACTTACAAGGGTTTTTTCTTTTTTAACACGTTCAGTTACATAACACTAAGCTGTCTTTTTCTTCTACAGCTGTTTGCTGCTAGCTGCCCAGTGCTTTACTTGCATAGGTTTGCATTTATTGACGACAGAATTATACACAACTGCACCTACTGTACGATCTTATCCGTTCAGTAAAGGCTACTAAAAACATCACAAGAGGGGGAATGGCATTGAAAGGAGGACAAATTGAAATCAATGGGAAAATCCAGCAACAGCAAACATGATGGTTAAAGTAAATTCCAAGGGGGAGAAAAGGATTTCAAAACCTTATTTTAATTTGAGTTATCTTAGATAATCACAATCACTGCTTAGATAAGTGCTTGGTGGTGTTATGAAGATGGCTATCTGCTGACAAGACTTACTTATAGAAGGATTTGGATACTATTCTGACCTTTTAATCAATCTCCATTAGCAGCTCTTTACAGTACAGAAAATCAGCTTTGGCTCTTGGTCACGTGAACATCTAAATGTGGTTTTCTTTTGAATTATGGTCAATATATAAAATATGAGGAGTTTGGGATGTGACAGAGTGCAATCCAACTCAATAACTCCAACTCACTGTGATACTGCCCCAAAAAATGATAATTTTGCATTCCGTCCTCTGCTGTTATACTACATTAGCTTGATAGCTAAGTCAGGTTTTAGACACTTAGAATTTATACTACCTTTTTCCTGCCGCCCGACTGTATTATAACAGTTTTTATTAACTGTCTGATGAAAGATTTGAATTACATAACATAACAGACGTCTGATTAAAACTACCGTGTAAAGCAGCAGTCTAGTTAGTACCCCTGTCATGTTAAACAATGGTTTTGTCACTCCTTCTTATTTTCTTATTCATCTCACAAGCCCTCACATTTCTCTTAAAAGGATAAAAGACTAAAATACCAAACTCTGTGTGAACCATCATCTCCAACCAACTACAGTTGTTCAGATGATGCATCACTGATCCCTACATATACACACACTATACCCATCTATGTATCCCTCCTCTTCCTCTTATCTAACCCTATCCCAGCTGCCATAGGGTGGAAGGCAGGGTACACCATGGACATGTAATCAATTTCTTGCAGGGCTAACACCGAGAGACAACAAGCATTCGCACTCACATTCACTGCTATGGCCAATGTAGAAGTACCAGTTAACCTACCCCCTCAAGCTGCATGTCTTTGGACAGTGGGAGGAAGCCTGATAGTCTCAACAAAGTCCAAAGAGTAAAAGTGGAATTTATGACAGACATCATGTGTCTGAAAACTGTTCATAACAAGGCGCTCCTTGAGGTGGTGCCATATTCGTTTCCTTTCAATAGCTGGGACCACATCCTTATTATCCTCATCTAGATTTGACAGTCGTAGATAGAGAATCATGTACTATTATCTACATAACAAAATAGTCACAATACATTTTAACTGGAATACATTCCCCCTGCAACTGAATGAGCATTGCCTTACAGTATAAGGTGCACTGTGATGGCTCATAATGTGAATTTAAAAGCAATGATATATAAATATGATGTATACATATAATTATTTTGAATCGATCTGAATCAAACTAGGTGTGAAGGACACGCCCTTTTACCTGAGGGCATCTTGCCTAATATGGGTATTATGGCATTATTAATATGTACTTCAGAAATGGCTATTCCTAAATGATTCTGCATACCCACCAACATAAAGACGATTTAGTCATTTTTGTTCCTCCCATCCACTGAAAACATGTTTTTAATCTGTAAAAAGAACGACAAGGCGTGAGCTTAAATGCAAAAATGGCACTCGAGGACAGGGGCTCCATCACCCAGCAGGGTATGTTCTGTCTGGAGTTTGTCTGGGCAGACAGCACTTATGAGTTCTTTTTCATAACTGTGCCTGTTCTGTCTGTGGAAGGAGAAAAAAAGAGGACTCGGTGTACCGAGTCGTGACTGCTCAAATCTGCCTTAAAGAACTCCGGAAACAAGTCTCAAGATGGAAAAGGGAAGCTGCAACATCCGCGTGATCATCGCCCGAGCGCCAATAGCTCTTCACCGAGAGCGCTGAGGACACCGGCATCCCCTGCCGCGCGTGAGGAAATGGGCGGGTCCGGGGAAAGCTCAGTCACACCGCGTGGGCGGATGGAGCGGCTAGTGGGAAAGGAGGGGGGAGCCGCCGCTCTGGTATTTAACGGAGAGCCGAGGAGAGCTCAGACAGCACGGAAAGCGAGCGGAGCAAGCGAGCGGAGCGATTTCAGCACCAGCCCCGAGGACAGCGACACACGTAGCACCACAGCTAAGTTTCCCATCATGGTTCTCATCTGGACCCAGTTCGGTGTGAAGCACAAAAATGGCAATGTCAAGTGCAAAGTGCGAGTTATGCACAGGGGGGACAGCTCCGGCTCCTCGTCTTCAGCGGTAAGTTTCGCATTTTTCGCGGGGAAGTTTCTGGGGCTGTTTGTCTTTAGCATGTATGAAGTGTGTAAAGCTGCACGGTGCTGACAGTTCGTATGAACGACACCGTATAATTAAACAGTGTGTATAGAACTGGCACATTACTGTTGTACCGGATTCATTCATATGTAAGAATTGCCGGCTCGCTTTCAGCCAATCGCTGCAGAGTATCTCAGTCGCTGAGGTGGGGAAGAGTCTTTTGCCTCTATATGACTTTCCCCCATCACGTTGTGCTGTGCATGAGCCGATGAAATTCATGGATATGTGACCGCACATGCAGCAGCACGGAGATAAGGGTGTTTTCCCACTGAGACTCTGTTAGAGGTGGGGGGATTTTCTGCATATTAATAGATATTCTGCAGCAGTTTTTTGGAAGATATCTTGAGCATCAGCTACTCTGTTTAACATTCTAGGTGATAGAGGTTTGAATTTGCATGCTTATTCGCCACTGCTTGGCAACACTTGGGATACAAGGTTGGCGCAAGCTGATGTTTAAAAGGTGAAGAAAGGTTTTTAATGTGACATTTTTGTGTGTTTTCGCAGGAAAGCACCAGGTCAGAGCAGGACGTGCCCTGTCTGCCCATCAAACCCGCAGGCAAAGACTTCTACAAAGTCCTGGGCGTCTCCCCTGAATCCAATGAAGATGAAATCAAGAAAGCCTACAGGAAAATGGCCCTCAAGTTCCACCCAGACAAGAACAGCGATGCTGACGCGGAGGACAGGTTCAAAGAGATCGCAGAGGCCTATGAGATCCTGACTGACCCCAAAAAGAGAAGCATATACGACCAGTTTGGAGAGGAAGGTGAGGAAGGGCGAGGATCTGAAATTGTGATTGCTAGCATTTTAAATAGCTTCATTAGTAACTGCCATCTGAGTGATTAGTGTAGCGTGGGCGATTAGATTAACTATTCATGTCATCATCAAATGCTAAATATTGATGTGTGATGACTCCCACTCCTATAAAACAAGCTCAACATGTGAAATGTGACAGCTGTGAGGCTGATTAGCTATTGAGGGAGAAACAGAAGAGTTTTCTTGGTCTCTACAACATTTTAGAAAAGGTGGCATGAAGAGAACTTAGGGAACATTAAATTAGGAGACGTTCTGCAGCAATTTGACTTGAACCTGTTTTCTTTCCCCTTTTCAGGCCTTAAAAACGGAGGCAACATTTTCCGCAGCAATTTCCACGGCGACCCCCACTCCACCTTCTCCTCCTTCTTCAATGGCTCTGACCACTTCGACATCTTCTTTGGCAACGAAGAGGGCGACGACGACCTCTTCAACCCCTTCAGACGGTTCACCTTCAGCCACGTGAGCGGGTCTGCAGGCCCCGACGGTGGCCTGCGGAAAGGCCCGAGGCACTTGCAGGGCGAAGTGGTGGTGCACGACCTGCTGGTGACCCTGGAGGAGGTGATGCAGGGCTGCACCAAGCATGTGAAGATTACCCGCAGCCGCCTCAACCCAGACGGCCGCACCTTGCGAACAGAAGAGAAGGTGTTGAATGTGGTGGTAAAGAAAGGCTGGAAATCGGGAACCAAGATCACCTTCCCCAGGGAGGGGGACGAGACCCCCAACAGCGCCCCCGCAGACATCACCTTCATTCTCAGGGACCAGGAGCATCCTCAGTACAAGAGAGAGGGCTCCAACCTCGTCTACACGGCCAAGATCACCCTTAAAGAGGTGAGTTTGGTGCATCACCATCAGATACATTATGAAACATATGAGTGGCCTATACTCAGATACAACCACTTACACCTACTCAGATAAAGGCTAAGATCTATGCACCACTTCTTGTCCTTTATATAACCATTGAGTAACGTTCTTTCTTAAATGCCAGAGAAAATCGATTCCTGAAAAAAACAGCAGTAATACATAAGATTGAAGGTCCAATCTCTGCCAAATGCAGGGAGGGAGGACAATATCTTTGATTGCAGTCTGAGGAACAGAACAGAGTGTTCTGTTATGGGCATCTGAACCCCTCAGCTTACAGCGGGCTGACAGACCCCCACAAACACAGAAACAGCAGTAAGCCTGCCAACGCCTCCGTTTACCTCATCAGCCCCTGCAGAGAGAGCGAGCAAGCAGGAGCTAAATTTAGCTCCCAATACTGACTGCCCCCACGAATTGCACTTCACCCTCCCTCACAACTACTATGCTGGCTGCAGACTTCTCTGCTTGTATAAGGCAGGCGCCTTTTTTTTTTTTTGGCTCACTCTGTCTCTGGCTCTCGCTTCCACCAGCCCACACACAGATTAGCAGGGTAGCAGTCACAGAGAATGACATTTCAAAGAGCTCCTCCATCTTCCTATGGCTCACTTCAGTCACTAAAACACTTAACGCCCACACTGAGCCAGTAAATGGAGCAGCGATTATAACATCTGTAACACCGGTCTGTTGCATAACGCAGAAAATAACACAGAGAATTGTTTCAGAAGGACAGACACCCCACATTTATCTCTTATGCAACTTGACACTTTTAGAGAAACTGGATTCCACTCGTAATTAGGCCACTCAAAAAAGAATTGTGAAACAGGTTAAGAGCTTCATGGGTCTGCAGGGCTAACTGTCTCTTTCTTCTCTTGTCTTCAGGCTCTCTGCGGCTGCACAGTAAACGTTCCAACGCTTGACAACCGGATGATGCCTCTGCCTTGCAGCGATGTCATCAAACCCGGTGCCGTCCGCCGGCTGAGGGGCGAAGGCCTTCCCCTGCCCAAAAGCCCATCCCAGCGAGGCGACTTGGTGGTTGAGTTCCAGGTGGCCTTCCCAGACAGAATCCCACCACAGTCCCGAGAGATCATCAAGCACAGCCTGGCACAGTGCTAGCCGGGTGACTCTTACCAGTTCTTACCAGTTCACAAACACAGCCTTGCCCGAGGTGCTATCACAACCAAATCACAACCTCTTATTGTGTTTGGAAGCGGCAAGCGGCGCATAAGCAAGTTGTAGATCACGTGCAACTTTTTGCGAGGAGATGACTTTCTGCGGGCGCTCGGCACGATGCACACCAACTTAGCAGTGCTGTGCGAGCAGTGAGTTGACAGCTGATTAATGGGGGTCTTTGGTATCTGAGGGCATCCATTGACTCGATAGCCTTTCTCTTGAATGAGTTATCTGTACTGTTATACTTGCAAACCTTTCGCAGGATATCAGTGTGCTATTCAAGTCTGTATAGACTTCCTTAAACCTCAATGGTAGAAACATGTAAGGGAAATAACACAACTTTAGTATTCTTATTATTATTACTTCTACTACTGTCATCATTATAGTTATATGGTGTTCATATGACTGATCTTTTGCATTGATTTATTACAATAGCAAACATACTTGTCTACAAAGATCTACTTTGTGTACAAAATGCTGAAACACTGTCTCTAAAAGAGATTCATCTGTCAAATGTTCTATTGAATGATTTGAAATGTCTGTATATAATCTGCGATGAGCCACCTGCTGATGTATTATTATTATTGTTATTATTACTTGATATAGAGATGTTTGGAAGCATGAAAAATAAAGAAAAAGAACAATTTGACTTCTGTTTCCGCCTCACTATTGGATAAAAGTTTATTATTTTCAAATCCTAAACTTACATAAGTGAACTCTCAGACATTTGCAGTCCATTAAATCACACTTCAGACCAGATTTGAAGTTGCTCAGCGATATAGCAGTCATCTTCTGCCATCTAGCGGCCAGTCCTAACATCATCCTGCACACAATAAGGCACACCTGTTGGTCTGTAATTTATGTGGCGGCCAACTGAGCGCTGCACAGTCCTGTCAAATAAAGCCAGTGCTCTGATAGCAGTGAGAGCGCATGCCTACAGTGATGGAGACAAGAATGATTAAGGACAACACTCATATTTGGAGGCTGCATACATTTGAGATGCAGGATGGCATCAGATAGAAAATACTGGCAAACAAAAAAAAAGACAGTCCACATTGATTTAAGAGATCGAGCCACCTGTGTAAAGACAGACGGCCTGTAATCTGAAGTTTTCCGAAATTCAGCCTCCATGTGTTTAGGAATGAAATGTCGCAAGTAAGTGAAACCACAGCATCCAGTCTGACTGAAGGGAACCCTGTGACGAGTCTGACCTTAGTCGTTCTCTTGCTCGTTCCCTGCGTGGTCGTTCTGCTTCTGCTGAACTGCCTCTTGCTGGGTTACAAGTTACTGATCCTGTCAAAGAAGAAAATCAGTCTGTGGCCAGAACGCATGGAGGAGATGCTTTTGCGGTCTCCTCAGAGAGTCAGACTGTCCGATGTGGCGTTTCCTTTGCGCCAAGACGGGCGGAGAGCGTTTTTATCGCTATCAGAGCCCGTGCTCCCTCATCCCGTTACTTCTTCCAGAGCTTCTTCCAGGGAAAGGATCGGTCTGGATCACAGGATCCGGCTTCTGAGGTCAGATGGCGCTACAGGTTCAGGGTCTCAGAGAGCGCCGAGCACCATCCGGGCAACCTCTCCAGAAGCTTGTTTTACCCCGAGACTAAACCTGGCCTCCAGCTCACGGACCTACAGCCTCAGCAAAACAGGCTGGCGCAGGAGTGCACAAGTTTTACCGCACGATTCAGGGACTGAAACCAGAGTGAACCTTGTTCCTCCAAACACTCCTATGGTGAGTAATTGGGTTTTTCCCCAATTTTTTTTTTTTTTTTTTGACAAAGTATTAAACGTTGAGTCGCAAATACTTCAAACTGCGCAACTGGCTTAATTAACCCAATTTAGGGCCCGTTAACCCCCTTGTAGCTGAATTAAGTACAAATGCAAAGAGAAGTTTAAGGCCTCACTAGAAGCAGCAAAACCCTCCCATTAGTAACTGCTTTTGTGTTGCATGCTCTGATGTTACCAAATAAACTATCTGTAAAATAAAAATATACCAAAGAAAGTTGTTACACAAGGAATCTCTGAAGGTTGTGTGGAGTCCAAAGCCCTGGGCAGCACTGGTTTGGTGGTAATCTATCTGCTATATAGTTTGCCTGCACGTTTAAGATCTTTTGGGGTTATTTTAGATGTTGCAAAATATATTTGCAAGTATTTTGGCATATAGAAGAAATAAGTCTAATTTTATCTTGAATGAAGTGTGATGTGATGCAGTTTATCACTGGAAGATGTTAATCCTTGAAGTGTGTGTGTGTGCAGTAGATCGTGTTCTTATGAGCAGCTTTTTGTATCCCTTTGTTTTCTGCAGGAGACCGAATTTGTGGGTCTGATTCGGAGGAGCAGTACTTGTGAAATGCTGCCAGGTGTGGACCCAGGTGTTGCAGGGTGCAGGGTTGACAAGATAGACATGGAGTGCGAGTACACCAACCTGCATTCAGAGGCGTCCTGTCTGAACGCGTCTGCAGCGGGTCCTGGACTGGATAGTGATTTTGGAGCAAGTGCAGGTACTTCCTCTCACAATGATCACCACTACAACAACTTCACTGTATACAAATGTCTTCAATAACTGATGTTGATCCATACATGAAATGGGGCTTGCATTTATTTTGAAAACACATTTTATTCCTGACTGAAAGTACTCTTAAATTAAATCCACCAGTTTCTAGACAAATAAGAAAATGTTGGCATATTAAATTTTGATTGTAGCCCAGAAATGGTCAGGAAACTGACCCATGATTTTTATGCGTACACTCACTGGCAAATTTGTCAGGTACATCTGTCAGCTGCTCAGAAATACAAAGACTAGCCAATTACATAGCAGCAACTCTTGGCAAGCATGGCCAAGACAGCCTGCTGAAGTTCAAACTGAGCATTTGCTTGGGGAAGAAAGGTGATTTAATTGGCTTTGAACATTGTGTGGTTGTTAGTGCCAGGATGTTTTAGAAGTTGTTGATCTTCTGTTATTTTTCTATTTTTTATTTTTTTCCCCACACAAACATCTTGAGTGTTTACAGAGGATGATCTGAAAAAGAGAAAACATCCAGTCAGGGGCAGCTCTCTGAGTGAAACTGGCTTATTAATGCTGGAGGTCAGAGGAGAATGGGTAGAGTGCAGTAAGTCAAATAACCGCTTGATACAAATAAGAAATGCAGAAGAGCATCTCTAATGCATAACATATCAAACCTTTAAGCAGATGGCCTACAGCAGCAGAAGACCACACTGGGTGCCACTCTTTAGGAGTGGCAACTAAGGAAAACTGAGGCCACAGTTCTCAGAGATTCTCCAAAATTGGACAAAGTAAGAGCGGAAAAATGTTGCCTGGTCGATTTCTGCTGTGACATTCAGATGGTAGCGTAAGAATGTGCTGCATAAACCATGATTTGTATCAGCATTGCAGGCTGGTGGTACAATGGTGTGAGGGATACTGGCAAACTTTTAAATGCCACAGACTGTCTGAGTGTTGTTGCTGACCGTGTCCATCCCTTTATGAACAAAGTGTGCCCATCTTCTACTGACTATTTCCAGCAGGATAACGTGCCATATCACAAAGCTCAAATCATCTGAAACTGGTTTTGTGAGCATGGCGATGAATTCACTGTAATCACCTGAAATCTACATGCACTTAATCCAAATCAGTAGCACCTTAGGCATGAAATCTGCAGCAACCGTATGACACTACTATGCCAATAATGATCAAAATCTCTGAGGAATCTTTCCAGCACTCTGTTGAATCTATGCCGTGAAGAATTAAGGCAGTCCTATCCAGAACTAGTTAGATATACCTAATGAAGTGTCTAAGTGTGAATAATTGCTTTAATAATTGCAGAAATCTGTAGACTAGTGATCACGGACAGTAATATCTACACTAAATTCTTGGAAAGATTAGAAAGTTTTCTTCTTGTTGACCTTTCACTACGAAGAATGTCCACATAGAATTTGACCGCAGACGAAGAAAAGATATCGGAGTGTAATTCATGCAGATAAAAATCCAAAGTTTGTGTGATATGAATCCTCCAGTTTGCAATCACTGAAAACAGACTGTGCAGCAAAGTACAACCTTTGATCCAATAAACATCTAAAGTGGAAATGCAATTCCTTTCAGGGGTCTCCCTGCGGATTCTGTCTGCAGACAGTGACGGCCTGTCCAACGGAGTGCTGGCTTCAGCTCTGGAGTGGGATTATTATGACCCCTGCTATGTCAAACAGAATAATATACCCAAACATAAACATCGCAGACCTGCAATCCACATGAAACAGTACTGGGTGTAAATTTGTACTTTTAATGTTTATTAATGTGTATCATGTATTTATTCCATTAAGTTTGTTGTTTTTTTTTAGAATTTCTTTGTCTCATTAACACTATTTAACACTTTAAACAAACTGACATAGTTTTTGTTGTTGTAAAACTCACTCTTCCACAGAACCTGTTCAGACTATGTTCTTCTTCACTTTGACTTCAGTTACTATCAAATGTTGTCAGTGCACTGATAACACGCTTCACTGATGTTAGTTAATTCATCTCAGTTTCACATGCACTGGCCCAGTGGGCTGGTTCTAAGTATCACAAACATTTTCATAACAATGTTTCACAGTTGATTTGAAATTCTTTGATTCACTTTGATCTGTAGTAAAATATAATAAAGTACCTATTGATGAAATTGTTAATCTTTATAATAAAAAAAACAACTTCATGTTTACATACTTTGTTTCGGCATGTTCCAGTTGCCTCTCCTGACCAGCAGAGGGCGCGCTTGGTGATATGGTTTGTGACGGGATTGTGCTTATTTTTAAAAATGTCTAAATAAAAAGGCAGCCGAGTCTTTGCAGTAGATTAATAACACAGAATAAAAGGACACTGGCTTGAATGGTATTCATAAACAGTGCTGCAATGTGGTTCAAGTAAACTTGCAGTTTTCAGAATACAGGCTGTATGTATTAATGCATCTTGCTCAGTCACAGAAAATTTAAACAGTTCCTTTCTGTTTAAGGTCTTCAAGCCTTGATCTTAAAAGAAGCTTCAACTACAGCACATGCGATGAACCTTTAGAAAACTTTACAATGAGCTCTAGATGTTTATCCTCTAATACAACTGATCTAGGCTGAGATATGGTTACAACGACAAGACGATCATCCTCATCAACCATTTACTTCCAGTTTCTAGGAAGTTTGTCTTAAACAGTGTTTGGAAACTTTAAAGAACTGAGCTCAAATAATGAGTCTGACCTGATAAAAAGCTGAATTATGCATTTCCTGGCACTGAAACAAAGTTTGAGTGTATGATCATATGAATACAAATGAGAACTATTTGCATTGCTGGTCTTTTGAAATTTGAGGGATATACAACTGCAGCAGTTCTTTTTCTGCTACAGTTTTAAATAAATGCTTTAGCTCAATGCTTACATGTAAATGATTAAAGAATAGGCAACTGGGAAAATACAAAAGCTCCACATAACAGCAGTACTGTAAAAACAAAAAAGGAAACTGAGTCAGAGTTAGGTGGAATACTTTATTCTCTGTTCAGAGAAATCTATACATTTAAAGATCAAGTGCCCTTTGAGTTTGTTTTTTTTAAGTTCATAGAAAGTATAACTGACACTGAACTATGAAAACAACCAGACCAAAAAGCACCACTTTACTCAAAGCTGGAGAGGAAATTCAACACAATTTGTTTGAGCTTGGCATCGGATGCCTCAGAGATTTTGCCATCAGCCCTGCAATGAAGAACAGATTGAGATGTATTGTAACCAATGCATTAAAAATAAAGAATCTGCTACTGCTTTAGAAATGTTAAACTCACTTAATATTTGCCAGCAGGTCCTGGTGCTGGCTCAGTATGTGCTGCAGGAACGCCTTCTCAAACTTGGTGATCTTGCTTGGCTCCATTTTGTCCAAGTGTCCCCTCACACCAGCATAAATGACTGCTACCTGTTCTTCAATAGCCATTGGAGCTGAAAGATGGAAGTTCATGGGCACAGTAAGTAAGACAACTGCAGAATGGATAAATTCTATTTTTTTTTAATATGGATGCATCATTTTCTATACAAACAGCAAATACTCACAGTACTGTCCCTGCTTAAGCAGCTCAGTCAGACGGACGCCACGGTTCAGCAGCTGCTGAGTGGCAGCATCCAGATCAGAACCAAACTGAGCAAAGGCAGCCACCTCACGGTACTGGGCAAGCTCCAGCTTCATGGTACCAGCCACCTGATGATGGACAGGAAAAATGAAGTTAATGTGAAAGACTCCCAGCACAAAAATCAGTTGAGAGACTAGAACTAGGCAAGACTGAAAGACCAACCTGTTTCATGGCCCTGGTCTGGGCAGCAGATCCAACACGTGACACAGAAAGACCGACATTGATAGCTGGACGAATACCCTTGTAAAACAGCTCAGTCTCCAAGAAGATCTGCGGGAGAAAACATATTTAATGGTGGCTGAGGATCCAAATTAAAATGAGGGAAGGCAACTCACTGACCTGTCCATCTGTGATGGAGATGACATTAGTTGGAATGTAGGCTGACACATCACCAGCCTGTGTCTCAATAACAGGAAGGGCTGTGAGGGAGCCACCGCCGAAGTTGTCGTTCATCTTAGCAGCTCTCTCCAGCAGACGGGAATGCAGGTAGAAAACGTCTCCTGGGTAAGCCTCACGCCCGGGGGGACGACGGAGCAGCAGGGACATCTGACGGTAAGCGACAGCCTGCAGGAAAGCAAGAACCAGACACAGACTTTAAACACAGTTTTTTACGCTTGTGTTAAAAAACGCTCTGTAGCATGAGACCAAATAAACTCACCTGCTTGGAGAGATCGTCATAGATGATCAGGGCGTGCTTTCCATTGTCTCTGAAGTACTCTCCCATGGAGCAGCCAGAGTAGGGAGCCAAGTACTGCAGTGGAGCAGCATCAGAAGCTGTAGCTGACACCACTATGGTGTACTTCATGGCATCGGCATCAGTGAGCCTCTTCACCAGCTGAGCCACTGTGGACCTCTTCTGGCCAATAGCAACATAAATGCAATAGAGCTTCTTCTTCTCATCAGTCCCATCGTTGAAGCGCTTCTGGTTGATGATTGTGTCAATGGCAATGGCAGTTTTTCTGCAAGACAAATGAGGATACACAAACCACCAGTTCACATTTTTGTGCTTAGAACAGTTTTAGAAGATCTAACAGTCTAAAAAAAGTGTATTATATTATAAAGAGTGTATTTCTAATCCATTATTCATAAACACAATAGAAATCCTAGCTTCCAGCATACAAAAATGACACCTTGTTCACAGTGATGTAAGCTCATGTAGATATATGGAATTATTTTGCACATTTGGTTTCCCATCTGACAAAAAACAATCAGATGCTTCATGAGACATATCTGCAACGAAACATGAAACAAAGCTGGCAGAACTTAGCCTAATATGAACTAATGAGTTTAAAATGTCATTTATGAAGTAACAAAAAAAACTTGTCTGTGAAAAAAATAATGGTCAAGTGCTAAAAAACACAACAACAACTTATTATAATAATAGGGTATCTGTGACCCCTTCTTTGGAAGCGTCACTTCCACTACTGTAGAAGCACTTAAAAGGGACTGGAAATCCCATCAAATACTCTGTCGTATTCAGCTATTCACTTTGAGCCTCTTACCCAGTCTGTCTGTCTCCAATGATGAGCTCACGCTGTCCACGACCTATGGGGACCAAACTGTCCACAGCTTTGATGCCGGTCTGCATGGGCTCCCTCACAGAGATACGGGGGATGATACCAGGAGCTTTCAGTCCCACACGCCTGCGAACCTTGGAGCCCAGAGGGCCCTGTGGAGAAAATGATGTATAAAACCATCAAGTGTACCATCAATCAACTCCACAAAGCCAAAGGCCAAGCAAAATTGGGTGAACAAAAATCTCTTTACACATATTGAACTTTAGTTGAAAGTTAATGAACCAACTCCTCAGTTTACTAATAGATTATTAAACAGCAGTTTCAATCATTTATCAAACATACCTAACACTCTACATTTAACCATGTGATCATAAACTATAATATTTGAAGTTTCAAGTGCTGTTCGGCTAGAATAAGCAATGACGCAATTAATTTAGAATCTGGAAAACAAGACTCTCTTGGTTTTCTGACAGGTACCTTTCCATCGATGGCATTTCCAAGAGCGTCCACAACGCGACCCAGGAGCTCCTCGCCTACAGGCACATCAACGATAGCGCCTGTTCTTTTGACGATGTCGCCCTCTTTGATCAGCTTGTCATTACCAAACACTACGACACCAACGTTGTCAGGCTCCAAGTTCAGAGACATACCCTGGGTAGGAGAACAAATAACCATTATTACCTTTGTTTGCATGAATTTACCATGCAAAGTACTTGAACAACCACTGTGTTTAATAATCCATTTTAAAGGACAGTATGTGGGTAAAGACTAATCAAAACCACATCTTTAACTCAATTTTCTGCCAACAGATCCACTTATTATCAGAGGTTATCATTTCAAGGAACAACACATTAACCTGGGATTTAAACTTGAGGCAGTATGCTTACCCAGTGGCTTACAGATATTCTTTGCTGCTAAAGTAAAAATCTATCATTCTCCAAACACCTTTGACTTAAAATGATCTAGAAACTGTTTAAATATTTTTATTCACTCGTGGTATTTAAACAAGGTCATTATGTAAGACTTAGATAGTCACCTTAAGACCAGAGGAGAACTCCACCATCTCCTCAGCCTGCACGTTCCTAAGACCGTACACTCTGGCAATACCATCACCAATAGACAGTACGCGACCAGTCTCCTCCAAATCAGCACTGGTATCAGCTCCCATGATTTTCTCTTCCAGAATTGATGAGACCTCAGCAGTGCCTGTAATGTATAATGAGTGTTTACATTTCAGGGTTAATAAAGTTCTATGAAACTAATTAAGACAGATATTGTGAGATCTTTACATAGTGGTTCTTCCTCAAACATTGCTGGGGAGAAATGTTCCAAAATAATTCATTTCTTAGATTCTAGGCTGAAGCAGACTTCCCAAAACACTGACCTGTTTTTTTCTGCAGCCATGGGCTAGAGGTGTGTAGATTCTTGGCTCCTACACAAGCCGCAGCAACATTCTTTGATACCTTTATCACATCAAGAAAGAGCGAAAGAATTAGTTTTATCCAGGCTGGAAATACAGCAGTTTTCAATCATTAATTATTTAAAAACAGTCTAACCAAATATAAACTGGCAGCTTATTAGGCAAACTAAAATTAAAGAGGTCATGATGTCAATCATGGAATAAATCGTTCCAAATGAACATTATAAAAAATAATAATGAAACCCCCGTCTTTCATTATTAATTACATTGTATGATAATTTTTGAGATTTGTTGTGCTGTTAATTTTGAAATGTCTAATGTTTTGTCTATAAAAAAGTAGATGATAAACTTAATAAAATCCCCAGCTGCTAGGGAACCTTTCTACCAACCGTCAACTCAACACCAATTATTGTGAAAATACAGAAAACACAGCAAAAAAAAAATAAGTGACCAAAGTAAAGATTACAGACTGGACTTGTTTTAGGTGTCACTGCCACTGGATTTAAATCACCTATAGCCCCCTGAGTCACAGAGGTGACAAGCAGAAATAAAATTTAAAAAGCTACATACAGAATACACATGAACTACTGCACCATGCATTACCGTGTCATTTAATCACAGCAGCTATATTAAAATTTTATAAAAGGTTGGGCTGGTTCTAAGTATGACAAACTGTATATAAAAGGTTTCAGGTCATAGAGTCATAGGACAATCTCAACCGATGACTGGTACAGATCGAGTCTATAATATCCATCCAGAACAGTGAAATGTCTACCATAATGTTGCTTTATGTACTGAAAGAACTGTACAAAGCTTGCTTGATAAATACATTATGACTAAAGCTGTCATACCGAAGGGGCCAAACCTGACCTTCAACACCAAGTTACAGCTTTGTCATTTCCACTGACACTCGCCTAGCAGTGCAACACGTGGACCAGCGTTTGCTTTTTTTTTCATTTATCGACTCCTCAAGTTGGGTTTTGCTGTCTGTCAACTACAAACATGTTAGCAACAGTGACTGGCACTGTGAAGGGCCCAGTGCCCTCCGATGCAAAGACGTGCGCGCGCACAACAGCCGCCATGGTTTTGTGCGAATAAATTCTTGTTTTTCTTTAAAGAAGTGAACAAAAACGTCACATATAGAAGTAGAGGTGCTTACCAATCCAGCCCTGCGGGGCAGGTTGCGGGCGAGAGCCGCTGCGACGCGAACTGACAGCATGTTGGTGTCCTACGAGGTCTGTCCTGCTCCTGGAGAGGAGAGAGAAGGATGGCGGACACGGCAGCAAATTGTAGAGAGGTCACCGCAACCCGGAAGTACTTCAAAATAAACCACTCTCCAGACTTTTTGTAGTTTTTATTTTTTTTTACTTTATTTTGTTGTATTTCTTCGGGTTCCCTTTAAAAAGTGTGTCGGTAGCTGCATAGATCACAGTAAAATAAAATCATTTGGATACTGACTGTACTTCAGTTTAATTTTTATGTTTTTTAAAAGATGGCTCCTGTGGCTCCTCCACAGATCTTTTTTTTTTTTTTTCATACTTTAATTAAATTTATGCACATATTACAATCTCTCGTTGGGAGACAACATTAGTGCAACAACATCTCGAAAAGGTTGAATAAGAAACCAAACAAAAAAAAAACAAAAAACAAAACACAAAAAAAAACAAAAAACAAAACAAAAACACATATATACATATACATAAATATATGAAGGCCATTTTTATGACATATAACAGTTTCCTTTCTGCGAACACTTTAACATACATGTGGCTTACTCCTCCACAGATCATTAACCTAAGGAATAATGCGGATATATGGAAAGAGAGAGAAAGAGGGCGAGGGGTGGGGGTGACAGAGATGGTGCTCGGAATAGTGTAAGATGGAGGCAGATGATCCGCTGTGGCGACCCCCTTTGGGGAAAGAAGCCGATAGAAGAAGAAGTGCTGATTTCCGAACAATAGGGGGCGCTCGTCTAAGTAGCGCATACCGGAAGTGGCGCACGTAGCTTTGTGAGCGATGGAGACATTTTAAAAAAAAACATACAGCTAACTGCTAAACAGGGCTCGCGGAGCTGCGAGTCTTCTGCGTCAAAACACATTCAAATTCTTCCAAGTTGTAAATAAGTCAAGTGCATTCAGCGGTGCACAGTTTACATATCACATATCAGAGAGGTTGCACGTTACTGAAGATGTCGAGTGTGACACTTGGAAAAGAAGAATATAAGTAACTCTGCGGTAAGTTGTAACTAGCCGAGTGCTATTTTAAAGGCTAAGTTGGTTATCGCTTTTGACTGATAGCTGCTGACATTATCCTGCTTGTTACAGCTCTGGCTGGATTCGTAGCGCTTCCATTTTTAGGCTAATGATAGGCCGCTATCTTGCAACGTGAATATTTTTTCCACGTCTGCCTGTCGCCAAGTTTGGGAATCTTAAGGTTATGACCGAGGTTAGCTTCACTGTGCAGCTAAAAGGGTGTGCTAGTTCCAGCTAGCCCTTGACACAACTAACTGAAGTAATTTATCCGGGAACAAATAAACATCCTGTAGTTTACACGGGTACTTTAATGGGTTTAAACCTTTGTTTAAAAGGGTCGTTTTCGCTGTCTGTGAAATCTAAAACTAAAGCAGATGCTTAGCACCTTCTAGTAATACCGTTAAAAACATATTCTGGCCAAATATTGTCCGACATTTAACGTGTCTGTGTGCTTTTATACTTAAAGCAGTAATTGGATTAGAAAGGAAGAAGTAGTAAACTATAATATTCCACTTTTATTTATTTTAGTATAGGGTATAGCTTTGATTTAAGAACTTTACGGTTATAGTAATAATTGTTAATTATTCAGTCTCCTAAATATTTCCAAATAAATATTGTAGTAAAGAATTTATGTGTCATGCAAGATATTTATTTTAAGTTGTGTTTTTTTTCATATAATTCTTTTGTAAAAGTAATTGTTTTGTTTAAAAGAATTAAGGTTTAAAAACAATTGTTATTGTCTTTCAAGTTTGTTTAGATTGTTTAACTAAAGTTTGTGATGCTTCGTTTCCTCCAGCAGGTGAGGTCCTGTCCAGGGACATTGGTCCATGCTTGTTGGACCTTTGGCCGCTGGGCTCAACTAGCATGAAGATGGCTGACTCAGAAAAGGCAGAAGAATTTGTAGATGCTGAGTGCCCCTCAGAGTGCCTTGATGAAGCTCAATCAGCCACAGCTTCTGTTCAAGCAGAGCAGGATGAGCATCTGAAAACAGAAACCACTACCAGTACCAGTTCGCCCCCAAGGGAAAAGGAGGCGGACAGCCCCTTGAATACAGAAGGTGAGCAGAGTCTCCTGTCCATGCCATGCTTGATGAAGGAGCTTCGCAGAGACTCACCAGAGTCTCAGCATGCCTCAACAGGAAGTGACAAACCCGTGTCTCGTCATATCTACGAGAGTGACTCCTCGAACCCCTGCATGCTCTCGCCTTCATCCAGTGGCCACCTGGCTGACTCTGATACACTCTCCTCAGGGGAAGAAGGTGCTGCTCCTCCCATAGGAGAAGAGGAAGAGGGCAGCATGGAAGCTACAGGTGATCCTGGGCAGGCAGGAGGAATGCAAGCATCTGCCACAGTTGCAGGGGGAAGGAAGTCTCGACGGTCACGTTCAGAGAGTGAGGTGCCTCCAAATACAATGGCTGCAAAGAAGAACCGCTGCCAGCCCACCATGATAGCAGCCGCAGGAGGCCAGGAAAAACAAACCAATGGCAAGTTTTCAAAAGTGAAAGGTCACCGCAGTCAGAAACACAAGGAGCGAATGCGCCTGCTGAGGCAAAAACGAGAGGCAGCAGCACGGAAGAAGTACAACCTGCTGCAGGACAGCAGTACAAGTGACAGCGAGCTCACTTGTGACTCCAGCACCAGCTCCTCCGAGGATGAGGATGATGACACCTCAGGGGGTAGCAAGACAATCAAGACAGATATTCCAGGTAATAACCGATGTTTACAACGCATGCTTAAGAGCTCAGTACTACTACCATCACTGTCCACTAGCAGCCACTTAGTATTTCATATAAATCTCTGACTCACATTGCAGACTAGTACTGGTTTACAACATAAGAAAGTATTGACTACTGATCAGTTAGACATAAGAGTCTGCCTGCATGAGTTAAAAAAAATTGTCAACCAAATCATTAAACTGATACAACAACTGTACAAATCCTTCCTAACATCAAATCAATAACAGGGCTGCTTTGTTTGTTTTGTCATTTTTTTCCTTAGTTATTTTCCCATCCATGTCTATATTCATTCAAGTTGTCTTTAGATGTATACAGTATATGTTTAGAGGACCAGCACCTAGTCATAATACAGCATTACCCCTTTCAGACATGTACCGTTTTTAGTCAGACAGACATCATCTCAGAATGCATTGGCTGGACAATCATTCTGTTCAGTTTTATCTAGAAGTCTCAACAGAGCGTCACTCTTACAGGCTGAAGCTGCTGTAGGTTCAACCTGCATTTGCATATCACTGTCAGTATGACACAAGTCTAAAATATATGCAGTTGCATTAATGAAATTGCAACTTTGCACATCTCTCTTAGCATTTGTCTTGGTAAGACATCCATGATGAAGAATTTTCACTTTTTCCAACCCAGAATAAAGCTCATTTGCTCTCACACAGTCTATATGCTGTATTTGGGAGCTGCTACAGCAAACACTCACACATACAGAACCTGGTCCTTGTGATGATGAAGGAGGAAACAAAGTCTTCAAAAAAGGAGATTACACTTCTTCAGAGTTGAAAGTATCCTTGTCACTTTGTTTGGCACTTTATAAACCAACAGTGTATATAAAATTATATTTAAAGCTTAAAGTAAATTAAAGATCATTAAAAAATGGTCTCAATATAGATTCATCACCTGATTGTTCTTCTTTGGTTCTTTGGTGGTAGGTCAAAACCTCTTTGGAAGCTTTTTTTTTTTTCTTTTCTTTTTTTTTTTTTTGATTGGCTGGAGAAATCCTGCAAATAAGACACACATACCATGGCTCTCCCCATCACTGTTATATCAATGAAGCTTTAAACAACTAAGCAACATTAATAATATAATTAACAATATAAAGCCCCTTTTCGATTAGTACCTACTTGGATCGACTCGGCACGTTTCGCCACAGTTTTCAGAGTTTTCTGTTAGGTCATAGTACCTGCCTGGTACCTGGTACTTTTTCGTACTTGCTCAGCCGGGGTTCCAGTGATCCGAGCAGGTACTAAAATGTGATGCCGTCAGACTGCATGCCACTGATTAGCTGGTCAGTAGCATCACAATGGCTACAAAAAACCGTGGTCCCTGAGTCTGGCGAAAAGCCACAGACCGAGTAGCAGGTATATTTTTGCCTCGGCGTCCACCTTTGTTGTAGCGTTCATGTCACATATTAATCGCGTCGTTCACACACACATTAGGAGGTACTAAATTGTAATGGAAAACCAGTCGATCCGAGTCGATCTGAGTAGGTATTGATGGAAAAGGGTCTTATGAGTGATAACCAGGACTGGAACAGAATGGTAAAGCAAGCAATCTGACATATCCCATGTCTGAAAGAGACTTAAACATTGTCATGAAACTCTTTCTTACTGATGATTTGCTATGGGAGTCTAATCAACATTGTCCAGCTCAGAGTGGTAAAAAAAGAGTTGAGTTAATGTAACCATTACTGTGAGTTCTGCAGTTCAACAAGTCAGCCATTAATATACACAGCCTTTGCTCTAAATAGACATACTATGATCTCACTGAGTTGCAAGACTCTGCAGTCACTGCTGGTGTCAGTAAGCTGTAGAAATACTGGCTTATACATGAGTAAGGACATAAAATCCAATATCTAATGTTGTGTTTCACTAGATTGCCTAACCTCATAAGTAATTAGTCTGTTTTGTTAGAGGGAGTTTAGCAAGTATTTCATTCACATGAAAACTGCTGGGCATTTAGTATTGCATTTCCTGCATTTCTGTCCTTACTAAATATTCCTTAATGTTTCAATATTCTTTTTGTCCTGACCCATCACACACTTCACTCCTCCTACAGTGAATCATGTCAGAAATGTAGTTGGGTGCTTTCCTATACTTTAAATGATTTTGCAACACCTTAGATGAGCCCGTGAGTTCTTGTCATCCTGTTGAAAGTGTAAATGCATACAAATATATACAAATCTAATTGAGAATGGCTTTTTGCGAATCTGTGGGCCAGAGGTGTCTACCTGGAATAAACACTCATTGGCAAACGCTGATTGTAACGCTTGCATGCACGTTAGACCCCGTGAGTTTGCTTACATGTTGTAGAAATCTTTTGGGTGAGTTGAATTCTCCAGAAGTAGCTCCTATCAGGCTGGTGTTTAAAGGTCTCCCAACGGAAGAGAAGCACTCGGTTTACTGTTGGATAATCTTTTGATCATGATTGTGTTCTTTAGCGTATAGCTTGATGTATTTTATTACCGTAGCATTTTTACATTAAAATCAAATTTTAGTTTCTTGTGTTTCATAGATGATCCGTAATAAATTGTTTTTGTATTAGTAAAGGTACTTTGGTTTATATAAAGTCTATCTCTTAGTTATGTCTGTTGCTTTTGCGGCTCAGATTTGAAGTTATTTTGCTTTGGGTTGTTGCATTTACTTTAAAATCTTAAACCTTTTCCAAATCACTCGATCAGTCACCCTCAGACCACCAATTATCTTCCTTCAGGGATCTGTAGGACATGAAATGTTTTCAGCCATTTTTTACATCCCGCACACAGATTTGAGTGCTACAACTGCATGATGTAGTCCATCAGCATGAAAAGAGTCGATCTGCACGTTACCTGAAACAAACTGTCATTTTCTCTGTAATGCAAAAGTCCACCTCCGAAGCATGAAAGTGCTACTGTATTTTCTTATGGCTTGGCCTCAATGTCTTTAAAGCTGGCTTCAGACGTGCTTCGGAGAGATCCAGAGTGGGATCCCAGATTCATGGGTTACTGGACAGCGGCTCGTGGGACAGGAACGGCATCGGCAGCGTTCTGGAGGAGGCCATGACGCGCTTTGCTGTGATGCAGCGTCAGACCGAGGAGCGCTTCCGCGTCTGGATGGAAAAGCTTGCACACCTCGACTCGGACAACGATTCTTCCAAGCGCTCGAGTGACGGCCCAGAAGGGCAGCAGCAGGCCTCACAGGGGGCACGGCCTTCCCCCCCAAGCTCATTTTTGCCATCTTCAGAGTCTGCAGAGACTATGGCTGCCTACATGTTGGCACGAGAGAACAACAGTCTCACCCACACCCCTATAAACAACAACAACAACATCCACCCTGAAGTTGTCACTCAGAATGGAAATCTAGGTGTTCCAGACCCTGGTCTCTTGAATGTTTAGATTTCACTTCTGCTTCACCCCTCGCAGTTTCTTACTTTGATCTCGGCAAGTGTAGAGATAGTTAAGGCAGAAAGCAATGGGGTATACCCGTTCAAGGATGTGAGGGCACTAAACAGAAACACCACCAGCAGCAGCAGCTGGGCCTGAACTGGTCATTTGAACTTGACTCTGTGCAGACCAGGGGCCCGTGCTATGAAGCAGGTTTAACATGTCTTCTTTATATGGCTTTGTTAAGCCTAGCAAACACAGTCACATGGAGTCTGGTAATCGGTTGGGTTCTTTTTTTTTTTTTTTTTTTTTTTTTTTTTGTTTGTTTGTTTGTTTGTTTTAATTAAACCCAGCTATGAGCATTTTCGCATAACATGCGTAATGGTGGCACCAGATGACCAACTGCAAAGACTATGGGACTATAGCCACTTAAAGTCAGAACAAACAGTAATCCTGATATGAAGAAAATTAAAAATGTAATCCAGGCAAAAAGCCAGGAGGAAAAATTGGCATAAAATTGCATTTTGTGTGAATGTGCAATTTACTAAAAGGCCCATTAGTGATGATGCTCCATCACTGACAAACAAGAAAATATAACTTGAATTACAATGATGTATTTCTTCAAATTCATGTGTTACCTGTGGTTGTTTATTTAGATAATTTTAGCTCTGTTGTTTCAGCTACAACCCGGGTAATGTTAAATCGAATGACATCGGGTAAAATATTTTTTTAAATTCTTGCAAATTTTATAAGGTCTAAGCACTGGAATTTAATCAGTTAAAGAGTCTTGACATATGGAAAGAAGAAATGGGCTCAAATGCTCACAGGCATAAGTGAAATAAAACCCACTCAGTACATGTGCTGTACAGCCCAAAGGATCTTCACAAAAGACAACCAATTGGTCAGTAGTTGGTGCTTTATATACGTTCATCTGTTATGTTGAACATGACCTACTCAGGAGGTCGTGTATTTTGGTGTGGTCTAATGTGGCAGTGTACCCGCAGAAGGAACTGAATTTGGAAGCGGGGGAACCCTGAAAACCTGAAACTAGCTTGGAATCCTGCTTAGTAGCACGGGCCCCTGAGGCTCAGCATGTGTGCTGGCACTGAATCACTGTGAGATTTGACACTGAGAAAAATTCAACTCACCTATTTGATTTCTGCAGCATCTGTGACACGGAAACATGGCTTCTCAATAGACTGAGTCAGGGCTCTTATTGTATTGCTTTGCTTTCTTTCTTTCGTTTTTTTCAGCACCAGCTGAATACCCTCTTTGACACATACAGAGTAACTGTTTTATTTCTTTCATTCAGCATATGAACTATAATGATGGGTAGCCATCATTGCAGTGTTAAGTGGGGTGCTGCTGTGTAATAGCATGTGCCTTGTCATTCTGAACTCATGATGGGTAAAGCATTATAGTGCTGTTTCCTTAAGAATCAGGTTTACCACTGCATACCCCCCCGTTTGTCTTGAACTGTTTGCACTTTGCTTGTAAACAGTTCAGGAAAATCTTGTGACAACCTTTATTTTGGTGGCATAGCTTTACTAACAGAACATTTAAACATAGATATGCCTATAAATATAAACACAATATACTAACACACACAATTTCTTGCTTTTTTAAAAATCTATATTAAGGATTAGACGTGTTTACATTTTTAAATAAAGGCCTTTCTGTTACATTTGCTGCTGGCACTGCATTTGCGCAGTAACATGAAACGAGTGATTGAGGAATCTGGAAAAGAAAACTTGTGGTTATTTTAGTAGCTTAGGTGTAGATTTTATAACATCATATAAGGCATGGGTTCTTTTGTTGTGGCTATTGGCTGCATTGGCCTCAAATCTTCAGTCATATTATAGTAATGGGTATTTGTCTACTTCAATTTTATTTGCACTGGTCTGCCAGTTTATCCAGTGTCCCCACCAGGCACTGCGTATTCGCATCTTGACTTTAAACTGAAAACCCAGGCATCAAACGTGCAGATATAGAGCAGTAATACAGCTGCAGTATGGTGCATGGCAATGTTTACGGATTTTTTTCTAATTAAAAAAAGAAAAGAAAAAGTGAGATCTATGTGATCAAGTGGCCTTCTGGTTCACATCCTGTGGTCTTTGAAAGGGGGGAGGAAACAATCCTCCTTGAACCCCCCTCCCCCCCACACTGTTTTCACTGATGTAGATGACCATTTGGGTCTTATTTCTAAATACTGCTAACAACCATCACAGAGACTGATGAAGGAATCTTTGGCCTGATCATATTTAAAGTTAAGATGTTCAAAAGTGTTCTCTATATGTGTATATGTAGCCCTATGACTGTCATTTTTACAGAGCCTAAAGCTAAGCGACGTGTTTCCCCCACCTGTTTGCATGCGAGTATATTAGTATATAGAATGTGCAAGGCCAAATTAGTTTACATCAGCAGCACGTGTGCAAGCTATAGCTTTTCCTTATGCTGATAAACGGTGACTGACGGGACATTTTATCTCTATATTTTTTTTCCTTGTTTTCCCTTGACCTAACGGTTTCATGTTGTGTGAAGATTGCTTGTTTTGTAAAGCGTTCCTTTGCCATTACGGATTTAAATAGATCCAGCGTCAGCTCTCCTGTACTCCTTAAAACTAGAATGACTTTTAAATCAACAGTTTTGTCAGCACAGTAACGAGAGCCTGTGCATGAAATCAAAATGTGCATTAAAAACAACAGCAAGGACAGTCCATTGTTTACCAAAGACACTAACCTGGTCTACATTAGTGCTTTTCTATCTCTAATACATGGCCTTTATATTGGCATGTGCTTGGTTTCTTTGGTAACCCTAGTATCTACCTATATCAGCTATTCATAGGCAGTGTTCTCTCACAGTACATGCTGTCCAGACAAAACCCCTCTCACACACCCACAGATGTCTGGATAGCAGAGTGTGTGTCTGTCTGTGTCTGTGTGTCTCTCTCTCTCTCTTTCCCAGGGACTCCTTTTTACAGGGTAGAACAATTATGTGCTCCTGCTCTTCTAGTTACACTCCTGTTGTTTGGCTTTGTTTTGTTTAGTTTTTTTGACTATCCCCACTACATTTCATTCACTGAGTAAGATTATTTTGAAATGTGTTTTGTAACGACTGTACTCGAGTGTAGTTTTTATGTGAATGGCTGTTATTTTAAAAAGCAATAAATGGAAAGAACAAAAGGTTTGTTGATGTGCTTCAAATACAACCATCATTTATAAGAGTATAATGCATTGTTTTATTTTAGAGTTAATGTAGACCTTTACTTCAGGGGAAACGGGGGACCAATGGGGGTTTTCTTGTGTCTATTGTAGATGCTAAGACTTAGCGGGTCTGTGGAAGCAGTGTCCAGTCTCTCATTCAAACAGAAGTCGCACTATTCCCAGGCATGATTTGAATAATGAAGTGTTTTCTTTGTTCTCTGCAGACGGGCCTCCAGTAGTGGGTCACTATGATATTTCAGACACTGATTCTAACCACGAGAGTATGAATGTGGAGGCAGTCCGGCCCACGGTGATAAAGCATGAGCTAAAAACACACAGAGGCCAGGATATGGCAGCTCACTCTGGGTGTATAAGAGCTCTGAGCTCTACCTCAGGTCAGTTACAAACCCGGTATAATAAATTCCAATCCTCTCAGTGAAGGCAGGACATTTTAAAGGCATGGGTTGTCATCAGTAAGCTGAAATGTGCCGTGTGGCAGGAGGCGGTCTTATTAATCTCAGCAAGACACTTTTGAAGCACTCTTTATCCCACACACCGCCAGCTGGCATTTGATGTTACTAAAAGTCTTGACCTTTTTTGCAGCCGACAGAACATGAATATAAAGGCAGCCATCTAATGTGTCACTCCATGCTGTCCAGTCAGTTTTACAAACACCACTGTCAGCTTCATCTCTGTTTTGTGTTGGGGTTTGTGTTTTTTGTGTGTCTGTGTCAAAGCAGCTGCTGTCTTCACGTGTCAGCGAGGTCTGAAGCGCTCTACTGCTTCGGCCCTCCTCACAAAGCATGACTGTGTTCCTCTACATTTGTTTCAGGCCACATGGAGGCAGAGCTGTCGCACAAGGAGAGCTCTCAGCACAAGGGCCAGATTAACATTGTTTCCTCTGACAGTGAGGTGGAAATAGTCGGAGTGCAAGAAAAAGCACGGTAAAGACTTTCAGTGGGGAAACTGTAAAATTCTACTGTTACTGCCCACCCCTCCACTGAATTCAACTTTTTACTTTTTTTTTTTTTTTTTACTTCTTTTTTTTCTTTCCTTTTCAAATCTAGATGCGCCCATCCTTGCGGGGGGGTCATAAAGAGTTTGTCCTCCTGGAAAGAGAACTCAGGGGAGCAGTTAAACAGCACAAATCAATCACAGCTCTGGACTACTGTTTCCCCTCAGCCCAACTGGGTGTCCCCTCCTGAAGTGGTGGACCTCACGCTGGACGAGGACGGCGGACACAAATACCTACTTTAATAAAAAAAAAAAAAACCCAACGTATACACTGAAGACTTTTTTTTCCCTACACACCTCTTCCTCCCAACTGCTCCTCATCCATCTTGCCTGTCCTCCACGTTAAAGCTAAACTGAATCCTTTCTAGAGTTGTGGCCTCGCCTGTAACCGCTTGTGGGCTCTTCCTGCTCCAAAGCACTCTTTTGTTTTTAACTTTACTGTTGAACAATCATGTATCAAAGCCATTCAACTGGTGTGATTCCCTGAACCTTTGCTTGTCAGCTATGAATTTTAGCTGCATCTAAATGGCACAGCACCTCAAGTGAAGGTGGAAATGTACAAGAATGATTTATCTGGTAATGATAGCAATATCTTCCCTTCATTTAATACCTCAGTTACCCTTCAATACCAGATATAGGCAGTGTGTCATGTGCTTGCAAGCCGTATAGTGAACATTTCAAGTTGCTGCTTTAGAGCAGGTCAGTATCATGAGATGGCTGTGAACCTGCTTCACTACAGACTTTGAATGAAATGTTTTCAGAATTGATTTGGCTTTTTTTTTTTTTTTTTTTTTTTATAAATCTGCAGCCACTTTAGGTCAGAACAGAATGGCAGCTTGTACACTTTCTGTTGTACAGTAGTAGACCATAGATAAATGACAAAGTTTACTTTGTATCTGTCAAGGGTAATTTTCTATTTTTTCCCCCCCCATTTTCAAAGGTCTTGCCACTGGACTTGCATTTAGATCCGTCTGCCTTTATAGATTGTTTTACTATACGGTGTACAACCCATGCTCTGATGCTGTCAGTGAGTGCTTTGCTTCATTTGAAAAGAAGTATCGGATATTTAGGGAAACTTTCACTATTTTTAGAGAGTTAGATGAGAAGACTGGTAACAGAAATCTATTTAAAAAAATAAAGCAGTTTAGAGCTAGGTGGATGTGGTTCTTGAGGTAGAGTGGTAAATGGACTGTATTTATCGCTCTTTTCCCTTCACCCACATTCATACAAGCACTTTTTTTCTGTCCATGCCTAAGCACTCGCACATGCATGCATTAATGGGAACTCGGGGTTCAATATCTTGCCCAAGGATCCTTCGACATGAAGAAGAGCCAGGGATTGGATCACTGATCTTCCAATCAGTAGAAGACCTTTAATCTTCAGAGCCACACAGAGAGTGAGGCATCCCATAATTGGAGAGTCGGGTTTTTTGATTTCCTAGCTCCATCTAGCCACATGTCAAAAGGGTCAAAATTTTGAACTCCAGAATCTTCCCATTAATGTGTAATCTGCATCTGACTGTTTGTGTGATAGTGCTGGATGCATGTTTGTGTGATGGGTGTTTTAGGTGGGTGACAAAACATAAAAACTAAGACTGCAGTCCATTTATATTCGCTCGACAGAAATCAGGGAAACACTCTCTCCAAGAGCCACATACTAGTTCCTTTGCATTTACTAGTTAACACATGGTATATCAGTATGAGTAGTTAAAAAATAAAAGAAAATTTTTTTTACATGCTGTAGTGTGAAACCCCGGACACTGCGTACACATTGGTCTTTGACTGACGAGTCATTAACATTTATCCTCCTTTTATACTCCTTATGTAAACCATAAATTACAAAATGAGCTTCATGTTTCATTCTGTATGACCTGAAACTAGTGATGGAGCCCATGAAGTCATCAGGGAAGTGTTCAGTGAGATTACAGAGCAAGCAGGTTAACGGCTGTTTTCCGATAGGCTCGCGCACAACCAGAAGTCTTTTTGCAGCCAGAGGAGTCACCTGCTGCCGGCTGTTAAAAAGAATACAGGTTTAAGACACTTGGGAGTTGGTTTCTCCACCTTTAGTATGGTCAGAAATAAATAGGTCAAGTAGATGGACACGAGCATGCTTGCAGTTTCCTTGGTCTCTATTCTTTCTACATAGCTAACTGGCCGCTAGCTTCACACAGTCAGGTTATCGATCTTCTCATCTAATGTTTACTCATCACCAGAATGCCAATAAACATTTCTGAAGAAGTCACTTCATTTAAAATTTCAGTTTTTGTTTGTTGCCACTATAATACAGGAACAATAAAACTTTTTATTTTTGGTTAGGGGTGTCTTGTTTTTTGGGCCCTCCACAAGAATTCAAGTTTGTCATGTGACACCTGGGGGAAATTAATTGCACACCTGTGATTTGAAGCCTGGGAAGAAAATAAGCAAAAAAAAAAAAAAAAAAGTCCAAGCTACAAAACACTACGACAGTGCTGTTTTTGTTTTCAAAGATGCATTGGAAGCCACACTTTTGTTACAGTGTTTGAGTGTCCAAGGGCGACTTTAATTATCAGTGAATGTATGTCCTTGCCGTGCTGGCTGGTTGTACTTATTGTTTGCATGCTTACCTTGAATGGATGCAAACTCCTTTAAATCTCTGGGGACCCCTTTATAATAACTGAGGAACTGTATCTTCCAATGAATACTGCAAAGCAAGATGGCCTGAATGCCTTGAAATGTGCACTATTTCCTTTTAGAAAGGTTTAAAGCTTATTCTTTTACCTTACAAAGCAGCGGATTTTGCTATCGCAACAATAAATATTTTAATAATAGATGTTAATTTCACAAACACACATATATCTATACATATATATCTATAGAAAAAGAGTAAAAGTGATGTTGAGTTTATGCCCAATGTGTGAGTTATGGGGCATTTATAGATGAGATGATTATTGTATAAACTGTTTTCTGTTTTTGTTTTTCAACCCTGATCCTCAGGGCCTGCTTGCTCTCTTTCCTGCTGTCTTCTTTTGTCTTCATGCAGTACTGCAGCCACGCTGGCTAAAAAAAATGTAATCAATAGCTTTACAGGCTATTTTAACACATTTCTTGTAATTGCATATTTAATAACATACACTTTCCTAAGTGACACTTGATAATTATAGATTTATTTTAACTTCTGCTGGTCACAGAAAGATAAAATTTGAACGATCTAAACCAAAGTCTATATGGAGCTTATGTTCTCAGTTTATTTCCCAATTTATTCTTAGAAATTTACTATGTGAATCTGAATCTCTTCATTTGGAAGTCAGTGAATTTGCTGTGAAAAGATCGAATATAGTTACAAATTGAATATATTGTTGAATATATATTTGGTTTTACTTGGCCAGTTTTTTCTGTTATATACATCTACCACTGTAAGAACTCTGTACCACAACACTTCAGCTTGCAAAAACCATTTTGCTGTTTTTCTGTGGGACTATTATGAAATGCTAGCGAGGCATCACTTGTGTCTTTAGTGATATAAGTGTGGTAGAAACCACGGCAGTGATGCTGGTTGCACATAGCATGTTTGGTGGCATCTTTCATCCTCATCTCCGATGTTATCGTCATTGCCGGTATTTCAGCCTCACTCTTCTGTTTTTGCTCCGTTTTGCTGTCAGTATTTTAACTTAACAGAAGTGTTTATTTTGTTGCTTCTGCAAGTCCCTGACTTCCTTGAAATTATGTCTGTAGAACAAAAAGAAACTATTTTAAAACTAAATAAACGGACCGTTATTTAATGAGCTCTTGTCAAGTCATTTATTTCTGTGTTTTACAAGCATATATTTGCAGTTTTTGCTCGTGTGCTGTGACTGGTGTCAAGATTTTGACACCAGTCACAGATTTTTGCCTTTTCTGGCAGACCAAAGTGGTGTAATTAATCTGAGACGAGGATGGTGACACGTTTCAGCCTTTCAGGTATGTTTACAACTTTAGCATAAAGTGCGATTTGAATTTCACTTTTAACAGTTCACCCTAAAAATGTTAAATCATGTCATTACAAGACTGATCTGAATTCTTGCTTACTGTGAGTGTTGTTTGAGTGTTCTTATCTGTCGAGTCCTGTGCACAAGTCTCGAGCCAACCCTCATTCCTTTTACATTTTCATCATGAAATATAACTATAAGGTAAGAGGGAACAATATAAGTGAGTTACTGAAACGTGCACACATGAAACACAGTATATAAGACAAATAGTTCGTACAGTTCTAATAGCTTGAAATTAATATTTGGTATGGCCGCCTTTATATTTCGACACAGCCAGGAATCCTTCTCCAGGCTTCTTGAAGAACATTCAAAGCTCTCTTTGGACGTTGGCTGCCTTTTGTTCTGCTCTCAGTCAAGATGATCACACACTGCTTCAATAATTTTGAGGTCCAAGCTCTGGGGAGGCCAATCCATGACTCCATTGTGTTTTACAGATGACTGTTGACACTCACTGCTGTACCTCTACCCTGACGTCCTTGGTACATATTCATGATAATAAGACGTGTTGCCACTGGTTTTCAGTCCAGTTCTTGTGTAATTTGGCATACCTCAACATACCTTTCTGCCTGTTTCTCTTCCTTAAGAATAACTCCTTGATAGCGACCCCATTAAGACCATTTATGATTCAGTGAACATTAGATGGATGAAGTGAAGGCCCAGAGGAATCTCTCCATCTTACTTCTAAAGGACATGACTTTCAGATGCTGCTCATCTGCTGTAGATTTTTTTTTTAGCCCTGATGCTTCTTCTTTTGTACTCCACTTGTCGAGCTTCCTCAATTTGTTTTAGGGAGACACTGCACACCACACCAAGATCTGCCAAGTTTTAAGCTAATATCTTTTTGGAAATGGCCTTGTTAGTGCAGAAATCGAATTTTACGCACGTCAAGCTGACAGTTTTCCTATATGCAAATAAAGAAATGGGAACAATTTATGTGTTTACAACTTCAAGTTCTTTCTAGGTTGTCTGCCACAAAACTGGTTTAACAACAACACTAGTTCAACCTTCAAGTTAAGTATCCTTTATTGTGTTTGAATGATTGATAGGTCAGTGTTAAGTGACTTAACAAACAAACAAAATGGTTACGTACAAGGCCTGGATTGAAAATGAGTGAAAAAGCAGACAATGTCCAAGGACACTTTAACAGATCTTCAGAAGCCTGGAGAACTATTGCTCAAGATCACTTTTAAAAGAAATTACAAGCGTCTGGCTCCTTGGAAACAAAATATTTAAAGGGTGTCACAAGACTTAGTACTGTATAACTGCCACCATAGGTATAGCACTTAACAAGATGTCTCATTGTTTATTTTATTCTGTGGCCAAGCAGTCTAGACGGCTGCCTGACTGTGAACAATGCAGGTTCATCCTCACCCACCAAAGTAGCATGCCAGGTCAGAGGTCACCCTGTAACACCTGCCACTAGGGGGACATATGGAGTTCACATGAAGAAGACAATGAGGGAGTGGAGCAATGCAGTCTGCGGGGCCCTTTAACGAAAAACTAAAGCCCTTTAGCCAGCTCTTTCCACCCTCGGGGCAGAACATCAGCTGTATGCTAATTTTCACAGGGCAGCGGTGGCCTCACAGAGCAGTGAATGTGCTGGCTCACTCTCAAAGCCAGAAATGATTGCGCTTCATCTTGCAGATGTCCTTTTACACTAAATGATGCCACTTAGGATTTTTGTGTTGTACATGTTTTGTTCCAAGTTATCTCCAGTTTCTTCAAAATGGCATTTCATTTGTTCAGTCCTCGCTCTGCCCACCTCCAGAGGGCTTTCTAAAAATAAAGAGTGGAAATAAGTCTCATTTCTGGTGAGGACACAATTTTTACATCAGGTTCTGCTGAAAGAGAGCTCAGCTGCTGCTTCTGTTAATACGTCAACTACAGCCAGCTATCCTGATAAATGCTTGTGTTCAAATGTACATAAATGTGTGGAATAAAGTGGCAGTTTTGATGTGTGAAATTGATTGCAGCAGTGATAGTAAAGCATCGTGAAAGGCTCTTTGTGTTTCACAGCAGGCTTAAGGCATTAGATGACGGGAACTGGAGGACATATGGGACTAAGAGTTTTGTGACCCCCTCAGCCTCCACAGGCCCATCTGTTCCTTCATCCTTCAGGCTTAACACTACAGGCAGTGAGGTTTTTGGGACACAGGCCCCTTTTTTCACAAGTTCTGCTGTATGACAAATCTGGCCAACATATATTCACGAATATTCAAAGAGTTAAGTATTACTTGAACTGTATCGGATCATCAAGAAGATCATTCAGCAACATTTTCCTGATGATCGAGTCTGACAAAGGTCAAGGCAAATAATCTATGCAAGTATATATCTTTCCTTTTTTCAATTCTGTTTATGAGAGAATTCAGTTGCATATGCATAACCATTGGCTGCCCTATAGGTAGGGTTAGGCCCAACCAATCACAGCACTTCAATCCAATCTAAAAAGCAAAAACAGTAAATACCTTTTGTTTCACTTTTGTGTAAGACAACCTGTGCTGTTTTTCTTGTCAGGCAGTGAATATTTGGCTGTCACAAATCACCCTTGTTGGCCCTTAATTGTTAAAGCAAGTTACATCCTTCCTCTCTGCCATCAGTACTTGTTTCAGCGTTGATGAAGACTGACATTTTTCATGATTTCACTGAAAGCAGATGTGATGAAATTGGACAATAAAGTAAGTTGTTTGTTTGTTTGTTTTTCTTTTTACAAGAAGGTACCATATTGAAGCTAATGGTGTTTGCAGTTTTAAATTTACTCAATTTTTCAGCCCTGGAAGTTCTCACTTTTACTGACTTAACTTTGAATGATTCTTTAAATGAACTGCCACCTGCTAAGCTTTTTGGGTAATATAGGCAAGAGGCTTTGACAAGGTTTGAAAAGTGCAAGTGAAAAACAAACAAACAACTGTGTCTGCCTTATCAATTTTTTGCAAGCTGCCCATTATGAGTCCAGCAATACATGTATGGTACTGAATCCAGTGTAATTTTCATAATGCTATTTTCTCTTCCCTTTTAAGCCAACTATACCTGAAGCATCAAGAGTAACGCTACTGAAAAGACCCTTCAGAGTGTTAAATATAATCACATTTGTACTCTCAAATGTTATTTTACCCATGGTCCATGTACATATGATTTTCCTTATTATGAGTATCACTGACACCTATCTTGCCATCCTCTTAGATCCTTTGAATAGAAACCTTTTCATACTTTTCAGGGCATATCTCATATAAATCCCTGCATTGTTCAGTTCAGTATACCCTATCTGCAATACATGAAAGCAACTTTGAACTTAAAAATGTAAATGTACTAAATAAATGATAAATCTACTACATTGCAATGCAACATTTATGCCTTACGTGTAAAGAAGGTAATGTATATAGCAGAATCATCTCAAGTCCTGCATTGAAAATGCCTGATGTAAAGGCATAATCGGGACAAGTTGGGGCAACTGCTGATTACTATTGTTGTGGATACAGCTGCTGTTTTTGTAATTTATACATATATTGGGTAATACTGGTGTTGTTAACTGTGCCAGTATAGTATTTATCTGTAGTATCACATCAATTTTAAAAGTGTAACGAAAACATAGTGTAATGAAAACTTGAACCTATTTTAAAAGGGGAGAGGGGGGCAAGGAAGACCAAAATAGAAAAATATTTGCAATTAGTCACCAAAGCTGTCAAATAAATGCAGTGAAGCAGAAGTCAAAACTTTCATAAAAAAATACTTGAGTAAAGCCTGGTGAGGTAAAGTTCCGTTTATTTCAGGCTCCGTGATAAACTATAGCCATAAGGTACCATCAGATCTAAATGTTCCAGCCACGAAAGTACCCCGCACTGTGCGTGCGGATGGGAAGGATATCTCCGCCCAGGCACTGATCCTATTGGCGGATCCCGCTGTCAAATCCGGAGGGTCCTGCTCGGAAGGCTCCACTGATTGGCTACAGGGGTCTGTGTGTGTGTGCAGGCAGCGCAGTCTGTTTGAATGTGCTGGTGACTGAAGAGGATCATTTCCATGGACCATCTGTCTTACTGGCTGCGCACAAAACAAAGAAGGACCCAGGATGGTTTTAGTGCATGTCGGATATCTGGTTCTCCCCGTCTTCGGCTCAGTTAGAAACAGAGGTATGAGGAGCTTTATGTTCTCTCTTTTTTTTTTCTAACGCTAACCCCGAAATAATACTTCTTCATTACTTGTCTTAAATATCCACAGATGATGTAAACAGAGCTGACACCTGCTAGCTAAAAGCGAGCCAACGTAACAGCGAGCGATACCGAAATTATATTAGCCTTCTTGCTAGCTGTAGCCGAACCGAGACCGCTAATGAAGCGACCGAAGACGTGAGCCCTCAAATGCCGACGAAGACGTTGTGTTTCGGGCCTGTAAACCGCACTAAAAGGACTTCAGCTGTCAAGCGGCAGCTTTTCTTTTCCCCTTTTCATTTTTTTCTTTTTTACCCTCGGCGGCTAGCGCGCTTCTGTCTGGTTTATCTATTTATCCCTTCGCCTTGTTTATGTGTGTGCCGTCGCCGCTAGCTACTACAGCCCGGACAACAACGGCAGATTAATACCAGCCCAGCTTTATTTAGCTTACAACCTCCACAGGGGTTTCTTAAATTATGAATTTAGCCAAGCTAGGGTAGACCTCTGAATCCAAAGTGCATCCTTTAAAAAAAATCTCATTTCTGCGAGTTACTTTAACTGGATGGTTCTTCCACTGAAAGACAGCATTAGGCTAATCGGTGTAAATTAGTATAAGCATATGACTGGTTTTTAATGCGAATAGGCTTTAACATTTTTGGAGCATGTCCCCGTCAAACCTCTAATAAAAATAATAATAAAAAAAATTCCCTGCAAATTTCGCTGCAGGTGCTCCAGTAGTGAAACAGCATAAAATCCGTTTAATAGGGCATAACAACAATAACATCATCCTCCACTGCAGCAGGGCTCTCTGTGTTGATTATGTAATAATAATAGTAATTTGTCGTGCATTGTTAAAACTACATGCAGTAGCACCAATGATTTCATTGTGCTTTTATTTGTGTTCTTTTTTCCTGTTCCATAGTATCGAGGCTGGCTCTACATTCCGCATTTCTCAGACCTTTGTCCCCCTCCATTGTGTAGCTAACGATCATCTGCTGCTGTCTGCCGTAGCCTCTGCCTGTTCTCTGCATCTAGCTGTATTGTGAACCCCTTCTTCCTCATTTCCTCTTTCCATCTGAAGACGACATTGGCATTAAAACAGAGTTCCCACTCATACCGTATCCTTCTGTGTAACAGACTAAAGAATAACACTCTCTGTAGAAAACAGTTTGTCTTAATTTAAACTGTCATGTTGCTCTTTAGTGAATAACCCATTGTAGCGTTAGACTTTACTACAGACTGTCATTGTGATTCTCCCATTCAGTGTGGATAGACTACATTCTGCTGTAAATTTCTGTAAAGTGGATACATTTTGATCCTCCCCTCCCCGATTCGATTACAGCCAGGCTTGATCGAACTCGTTGATTACTCTCCTCACAAAGGTGCATTGTACCGTCTTTTTGTTGTCAAAGGAGCACTTTACAATTGCTATTACTAATAATCTTGTTATCCTGATAATCACTAATTGGCATGCAGCGCTTAAGTCATTTTGTTTTTGGCGACGTTATGTTTTTTTTCCCCACATTTGAAGGTCCACTGCACCTGTTAATGGTTGCTGGTCATAATCCTATCCATGTGTCAAAGCATTTGTCCCTGCTAGCTGAGCGGACTTCACAATAAATTGGAGAGATGTGAATCTAAACCCATTTTGCCATTTTTGCAGCGCCCCACCACCACTACCACTCCCTCTCAAATCTTACCTCCAGCACCTCCAGAATGCTATCCATTTTACAGGGATGTGTATATCCTGCACTGCTGTAGATCTCCTTTTTTAGAATCAAAATGTCTTTTTTATTCTTTGGTTGTGGTTTTTCTGCCTTATGTTCTTGTATTAGATCCTAATGCATGGTCATTTTATACTTTTGTTTTTCCACATTGAACAGCAGATTCCAATGTAATCTTTGTGAAGAGATGTCCCTGCTGTACTGAAATGTGCTGTAAGCATACACATCTACTCATTGGATGCTGCTTCTGTTCTGTTAACCCTACAGAGAGCATGGTCAGGCCTTGCCTTTGGTCTTTATTTGCATGGGATTATTATTATTATGCTTATTATGCTTATGTAGAGTCTCTTACTCTTATTATTACTATTATCACACAGTGCCACACATACTAATATTTTTCCAATAAAGACTGTAGTTTTCTTCCTAACCTTCAGTGTGCTTTTTGCTGATTTCCATGTGTTCCTCCCCCTCCTCCCTCCACACTGTGCTGTCACTGAGACGGTCCCCTCACTCTATATGTGCTCTCATTTCTCAGCTGTCTTTGACAGAGTTTCTTCAGGTTGCCACACTGCTTACTTTGGAGTAGGGGCAAGCACATTTTCTTTCCATTTTTAAAATGCAAAGGCATGTTTGATATTGAAACCTCGACACTGACATTTCCTGTTACATACAGGCTGTCATTCCGTCCAAATCCATACACTATCTATAGACCAAAACACAGCCTCTCTCACAGCCAATCATTGGTGTTAACATTGTGAGCAATATGGGTGAAATCATGGTATGTGTAATATATATATTTTTAAATATAGTTAATAGAAGTATATTGCAAAAAAACACTCAAAAGGAGTTAAATAGTAAATAAAAATACAAGTGTTTAATAATAAAAAATTTTAAAAAAGCTGGCATGCTATATAAAATGAAAATAAAACAATATAATTTGCAAGCACGTTAAACCCTATATTTAAAAAATAAAATAAAAGTGAATTAATGAAGCACAAAATAGAATTTAAGGATTATTCAGGCCTTTTTCCTTTTCTTTATGGAAAACATAAGTTCTTGTTTTGAATTTGATGCCAGCAAAATCTTTCAAATAAGTTGCGACAGGGGCATGTTTACCACAGAGTTGCATCAGCTCTTCTAACAACACTCTTCAAGGGCTTGGAAACTATGGCAGACCGGTTGCTGTAGATTTGAAAGAAACATGTTTTCATGTAAGATTTCAGCAGCTCAACACTTCAGAGCCCCCTTTGTTATATACATGTTATTTATTTATCTTTGGTTCGCATTATCTAGAATGTTGATACTGGGTGATGGCTCTGACCTGTTTAGCCCCTGGACTCACTCTGTACAGAGCCATACTGCTGTAATTCGTGAGGAATGTTGTTTTGCACGGTCTTGCTGAAAAAAAAAGCAAAGGCTTTCCAAAAAAGAAGTCATCTGATCCGATACCTGTACATATGAAATTGTTCAGCATTAATGGCGATTTCACAGATTTGTGAAAGCACCATCAAGATTTGTGAAGTTACTCATAATATTGCTCACTAATGTATGCGCATATCATCAGGAATGGTGCCATTCTTCTGAATTATATTTATGTATAATTTGTTTGTTTTTCACAGTGGTTTTGAGAAGTTGTTTAGTCCACTTCACAGATTTCCACCACAGAACTGAAATGGCGCTGAAGAGCACTGCCGTTCAGTGTTGGTTTTCAGCTTTCCCCCCTGAATACAGAGAATTCTTAGAATTCCCTTAATCTTTTAAACAACACTGAACTGGTGATTATATAACCCAGTGATAGTGGAAGATTATGGAGATTGTGTTTTACTTTGAAAAAAAAAAAAAAACACTGGTGAAACGCTCAACATAGTTGCATCTAAAAGACTCTCTTTTTAAACCCAATTACAAAATTGATCTATTTTCAGTTTACCCAATTGGAATCAATACTGTTTTTTAGAAGAGGTTTCAGGCATTTTACTAGCTGGGTTTTCCCATCTTTTTGGCCCCTGTCCTAAAAAGTATAGCTTACAATTCAAACTGAGTGTATATAAAACACAACAACAAAAACAAAAACAGGAAAGAAAAATAGGATAGTCATTTTTTTTCTCTTCATCACAAAATCAGTACTGCTACCTTACCTTGTACCTTAGCAAGATGCCTTGAACAAAAGCCACCAAGTGGCTTTGTCTTACAAAGACAAAAACTACCTTCCAGCACATCTGTCAATCATTCATCGACATGTTTTAACTGAAAAGTGTAAAAGTACTATCCACTAGATAAGAGATAATGACTACCTATTAATGGGTGAGTTTTGCCTACATATTGAGTTTGCTGCCTCCTGGCTCTAGCCTTTAACATCAGTACTCAGCTATAAGAGCAATATAGACTTGACCTCCAGCACAAAGTGAACAAGTAGACAGTCCTAAATGTCTAGCTATTCCTTTTTGCAGTCTCCAAATGGGTACCGCAAAGACAATACAGAGGTTCAATAATTAAATGGTGGCTGCTCAGTCTGCATTTAAACTCGTGTCTCTGTGGTATGCTGTCAGGTCCTCAGCTGGTGTTTTTCTTTATTAGCACAACGGACCATGACACATTTATATTCATGTTGCCTTTCTAGCTGGTGACAGCAGCATAACTAAACCCAGTTAGGCTAACGTTGTTTCTCAAGCACTGTGTTAAATGTGTTAAACTCTGAGTAATGAGTGCAAATGAAATAAAAGAAGTCACATTTTTGTTGTTAGTAGTAACTCATTTCTCTTTACATGCTGGCTATGCACATCAGCCAGCTGTGTAATGACTTTTCATTTTCATCAAATCTTCAGTTTTTTAGACATCTGTTGTGTTTCTCTTTAAATGTGGCATTAGATGCTTCTTTGAAAAGTGTCCAAGTGGGACGCTTTTCTTCCATTTTAACACTTGACTCAGCTGCGTGAACCTTACATCTGCGCGCAGTGTCTGAAAAAGGCTAAAGGTGTGTCCGAGGCACAGCCATGTGTGCTCTGCAGCTGACTTCTAAATATTCCAGCAGCTGCACTGCATGTGCGGCTGCACTGATACAAAACCACGAAAAGCAAGGTCAGCACAATGGTTTTCCAAGCATGTGCATGTTATGCTGGATTTTTTTTTCTTCACCAAGTGCAGCTGTACAACACATGCACTGATTTTGCCTCATTAATCCTCACCTTCTGATGGTGAGTGTTATAATTGGCGACCTCAGCAGGTGTGGGGATGGTTTCTGCCTAACGGGAGACCAGTGAGACAGGCAGAGGACAGGAGTGTGTTAGAGAGGAGGTGTGATGTAAAGCTGCAGTGACTTCAGGAGGAGTGGAGGGAGAGAGAAAGAAAAGAGTTGAGGTTCCATGTCAGACTGCTGCAGTCGCAGGTGGGTGGGGCTTGCTGGCTGTCACTCACTGTGGGACACCATGCTGCAGCCATGCTGTGGGGGAGGGGCCGCCTGTGCAGCAGCTGAGGGGAGAGGATAGGTGGAAGGGTGTGTGTGTGTGTGTGTGTTTCTGTCTGTGAGTCAAAGACAAAGCCTCAGATGTAACAGTGGAAACATCAGGGCTGCTGCTGCTGGCAGCTCTGCAGTACGTCAAATATTAATGCCAGCAGTTCATGCTGTGAAAAGCTCCCAGACACAAATAATCTGATATTTACCCTGAACTCCACACAACAGTCCAGCTTTGCCGGGTCACAGGCTTCATGCAAAACTGATGCACAGCCTTTAACCAATCCAAGCCACCAGTCTGCCATTTCTGCTCTACTTCCTCAGCCAAATGCTGTTTTTCTCTTTGCCCGTGGCTCTCTGGGTTCACTGGCTTTCCATGTCCCGAGGCTATATCCAACAAAGCAAAGCCAGAGAAATATGTCGTTTCAGCAACAAAAAACAGAGCATTTTGGGAAATGCGTTTGTTTCATCTGCACAGAACTTTATCAAATCATAACCACTTCCCTGCACATCTAACTCTCCTTAATTGATTTGCTACGTCTTAAAAAAACAGTGAAGTAAAAGCAATATTTCCTTTTCTGCCGTTGAGAAATGTTACACACTTGTTAAATTTTAAATTAGATCTCAACTCAGTGAACCAGCTACTGTTAATTAAACTTGTCAGGAAATATTAAGTATGTCATAGACCATTAACAAAGAGCCAAATCTACAATGTGGCTTCATGTTATTGTTTGAAAGATTATGAGTAAACAGTTTAAATGGGCAGTTCTTATTCACGGGACATGCAAAGACACAATACTGACATATTTACGTATACACTGTCCTCCAGACCCCGCTGTCTGCTTTCCTCTCCAGAGGAAATTTAGAGAAGCTTTAATTGGAAGTTAAAGGAGTAATACTCTCAGCTTGCTTCCAGCATTCATTTCTGTGAGCTCTGAGTAATTTGTATTGATTGTTTTGTGCAAGTGCAACACCAAGGTGACTCAGTGGGACTAGCACACAACCTCCCATCTTCTCTGCTTAATAGGAAGGGTGGAGAGAAGACAAAAATGAAAGCCCATAAACTTTTCAGACTTTCTTGATGGCTATGGTGCATTACTGTTATCTGACTCTTTTGTTGAGAAAGCCTCAGTTTAATATGTTCCTTCAAACAGCAAACGCAATAAAAATAACAGAGTTTGAAACTATTGGTTTTGCTGGGATTCGTTTTGGAAATACCCTAGACCCCCAGTTAGTGAGGATGCGTCTTTCCTGTTGGCTGCACATGGCAAGTGGAGACGCAGACCATTGAGTGAAATCCGTCTGTGGGTTTAGTTGGTGCTCCACAGGGTTCTCCATGTCTGCGTCGTCCATCTGCTGTTTTGTCTGTCTTGTCTCTTCCTGTGTCACGTTCCTCTCTGCGTGGTTGGTTTTTAAATGTGTTTGTGTCTTTTTTACGAGTGTGTGCGAAAGTGCTGTTGGTTCGTCTCCTTGTCGTGTAAGTTTCAGTGAAAGTGATCGCAGCTCCGTTTTGATCCCTCGCATTTATTCCCAATAGGAGCGCACTTCACCAGGCATCAACACAGCCATGCTACCTCCTGCCGACACTTTCACCTGGGTGCTCCCCAGGCGCCCATCTCAGCTGAGTTTCCTCTAGGACATGCCAGCCAGCCCCCGCAGACAGGCCTGGCCACCCACCTGCCCCCGACGCACCATCCACCCCTCACTGCCCTGCCCGGACCCCCTCAGTTTCAGGATGTGCCGGGGCCTTCATTCCTACCTCAGGCCTTACACCAGCAATACCTCATCCAGCAGCAGCTCCTCGAAGCGCAGCATCGCAGGATCCTCCCACACTCCAGGTAGTGACCCTTGCATCCATACAAACACAACTAAAAAAACAAACAAAAAACCGAGATATTTTTAAATCAAATCTCTATCTAATTACAGAAGAGCCCAGGAGCGTATTCCCCTGAACCCTCACAGACTGCGTTCGGGCTACGAGTACTCCCCGCCCCTCCATGTTCCTCAGCCAATGACACAACAACCGCGGTACCTGGCCGAAGGCACCGACTGGTGAGTCACCGTTGGGGATTAACGAGAATCCTGCAGAGTTGAGAAATGATCCCGTCTTTTTTTATCTTTCCACCCATCTGTCTGTCTGCCACATTGCCTGGCATGGGCTATGTTAATTTAGCCACGTTCCTCTCTTTCTGCAGGGATCTCAGCGTAGATGCTGGCCTCCCTCACCATCAGTACCAGCTCCAGCAGCTTCCGCAGCACTATCAGCATTACCTGGCCTCCCCTCGAATGCATCACTTTCCCAGGAACACATCCTCTGCACAAGTGGTATGTTGGTCACTTCCTCAGGTGGCCTTGGATAGCTTGATAGTCTATATTCCTGCTGTAATATAATGAAGGATTTTGTTGTAGGTTGTGCATGAAATCAGAAACTACCCATACCCCCAGCTTCACCTGTTGGCGCTGCAAAGTTTAAATCCTTCGAGGCACGCCACTGCTGTGCGAGAAAGCTATGAGGTAAATCTGACTGTCCATCTATCAAACTCTGCACCTTCCCACGGTGTCACTTTAAGTTATATGTACTAACTGTTCTCTAGCTTTTAATCAGTATGAGCTTCATACGCAGATTTTTTTCATTCTTTCCTGACCATGAAAACAGCAGTGAACCAAACCATTTGTTGTCCATGTAGTAGCTTTTTCTCTTTTTAGCATTCTGGTTCATTTTATTAACTGGGCTGTTCCTGCAGGAGCTGCTGCAGCTGGAGGATCGACTGGGGAGCGTTAGCAGAGGAGCTGTTCAGACAACCATAGAGAGATTTACTTTTCCACACAAATACAAGAAGGTATGGCAGATGAGACAAAAATCTGTTGAACGTTTGCTTTTTTTCCCCCTTTTTTTTGACCCTACATTTCTGTCTCTCTGTAATGTGACCCACGAACAGAGAAAGCCCCTGCAGTTGAAGATTGGGGAGGAGGAGGAAACAGATGTTGATGAAAAATGTACCATATGTTTGTCCATGCTGGAGGACGGAGAAGATGTCAGGTAATAATTACTTTGTAGACCCAGAAATCATAAAAAAGAGAAGTGCACTTATTCTGAGTGAGTTAAATGGGAAAATCTATACCAAATTGATTTGATGGGAAACATGATGCTGCAGGCTGCAGATGATGAGCTTAGCTCAGAGATGCATTGCAGGATGGGTCTAGACAGCAGGGACTGATGGGGAAGACGAGATTTCTATTATCGTAGACAATATGACATCATTGAAAGACTGATAAGCTAATTGCCTGAGTGAGACATCAAGCAATTGCAAGAGATAAAAGAGGCACGACTACAGGAATTACTGTACCATTACCATTATCAGCGTTGCCTTCTAACATTTTTGTCTGATTTTTGTTTTCCACTTTATAATAAATATCACTTTACCTGACTTATTGTCAGGTTTACTGATAATCATGATATGATACACCACATCTCTGTGTATTGTCTGCAAACTCCTCCTGTGCAGTCTGTAGCACAGCAGCCAAACGTTGCACACAGGTACATCTTAGGTCCCTGATGCTACTTAACCACCTACCAACAAGCTAAAGTGGACTATTTTTTAGCTTTTACAGAGCTATAACACCTTAAAATGTATATTATTTTGATTCAAGGACAGCAACATCTAATTGATACTTAAAAACTATGGTATATGTGATATAATGTCATCAGGCTTCCTGGCAATAAAGGACTAATAGTCAGAACATGAGCATGGGCCTGTAAAAGTAAATATAATAAATCCAATATCAGTCATTTCATGAAATGCAGTCATTTCAAATCATCATTTCATCCACTGTCTATGTAATATATAGTAAGAATTTCTGACAAATACCAAGTATTTACTTCTTCCCATTGTGTTTCTGCTGACCTTCTGAGCAAATCATTCATGAGAATCTTTCCAGTCCTGTACCACATGTGTGCATAAATGAGCCTCTGCTATGAGCTGTTGCCAGACAAATAGCTGAGACTCTAGGAAGCTGCTGATCATGGCTAAGAAATAGTCCAATCTCAAGCCACCCACATACCAAAATTTAGTTACATTTTTTTTTTTGATAGTTGTATTTTCACACGGAGACAAAAATCCCCTTTAGTGTTGCATCAGGAAAGGCATCCACCATAAAACTGATCAAACATGCAGAACTACCTGCTGCAGTGACCCCTTGTGAAAATGGTGCTGCCAAAAGTAGCCTCTATGCAGAGGCAGAAGCATGGCAACAACCTGCTTTTCAAATGCTGGAATTATAATCCCTAAAATGTTCTGTTCCATTACGCACATGCATTTGAAACAGTGGTTGGGAGGGAATTTTTAGGTAACAAGAACTGTCCCCCTGGGTGAGGCGAGAGGATCGGTTTGCAACATAAGAGTCCCAGCTGTCTGAGAGGCATTTGGGACTGACTACTCAACAACAAAAGTTGTCTCTACATGCCTGAATGAACAGAATTAACTCCCCGAGGGTCTTTTTAAGCTCACAACTGTATGCACTGGAAAAGTAACACACAGTCATGTGAATCCACACTGACCCTAAAGTTTGTCTCTCTTCCTATCCTGCAGGAGGCTGCCCTGCATGCACCTCTTCCACCAGGGCTGCGTGGACCAATGGCTGGCCACCAGCAGAAAGTGTCCAATCTGTCGAGTTGACATCGAAACACAGCTGAACCCCGACAGCTGATGAGATTCGACACTCTCGTGATTCAGTCGCCCTCGTGGTGCGATTCTTGCTTTCTTCCACCCCCGGCTCACCAGCCTCCCCCACCTTACCCTACCCCACCCCACCTCCCTCGACCTCCTCCTTCCCGTCGGGTGCTTTGCCAAATGTCTCCAGACTTCATGTGACATCACCACCCTTCTGAGTCACGCTTTACTGAGCCAAGCCAGGAAAACTAACTGCACGGAGAGGCCGCAAAGGACTCTCTTTATATAGAAGCACATCCCTCTGGAAGCAAAAGACACACTAACAAACACATACTCATATACACAGGGTTTACTTGTAGCTTGCTGGTCTTACGTGGGGTTGTTGTTGCTGTTGTGGTGTTGTACTGTAGGTAGCCTGGGGCTGTGTAGCATGTCCTCAAAGCCATGACTTAATGTCCTGAGACTAGAAAACACATAACCCCAGACCTAGCTGGCTACTTTTCTCTCTTCTCTTCAATCTCTCTCTCTTGCTCTCTTTTTACACACACACACACACACACACACACACACACACACACACACACACACACACACACACACACACACAAATATATATTTCTCTCTTTTTAAACACAATCAAAATGAATATTCTGCCACGCAAGAAAGCTTAACAGAATCTAAATGCTCTGATGCCATGTTTACCTAAAGATCATTTGTGGTCGTAGTAGAGTAGCAGTAACCAATAAGTGAGATCTGGTGCGACCTCCTCGAGGCCAAGCACCAGCTAGCTGGGTGTTTTAATTCTCTCATGCAGCTTTTGACATTTCGCAGTACAGTTGTGCGTTTACCTTGGGCTGGTGTCATGTGCAGATGGTGTGATGTGATTAGGTCTCATTCACTGTCAGGGAAAACCCAGTGACTGCGATGTTTTTGTGTTTGAAATTGAAAAAGAAGAAGAAGACAAAAAATAATAGTGTTTTCACCAAAATGCATTATGTCACAGTGTAGCTTGAATCTCCGCACAGGTTTTATGTCCACTGCCCATGCCATGTGTCACTTCAAGAGACTGCGTCTCACACAAACGTGTTAGGTGAAGAACACGGCAACTGGAGTGCTTATACAACACAAAACCAAAAGAAACAAAAAGAAAAAACACAAAAAAACCTGAAAAGGGATGAACAACAGACGCTATCATGCACTGCAGAGCGAGGTGGGAGGATTTAGCTGCCCTTGTACCTGCATTTCCATCTGGCACTAGGCCAGTGGCAGAACAGTGCACACTAAAAAACAAAAAAGGAAGATTGCATGTTTCATTTTTTGGGTTTGGGGCTGTTGGCTGTGGTAGCGTTTCTTCACTTTTAAAAGGTACAGAGACGCCTGTGCATGACTTAGTTAATCTGAGCTGTGACTATCTTCTGAACACTAACAAATATTAATAATAATAATAATAATTTTTAAAAAGTCAGTGGTTTGCTCCCCTGACTTGTAGCGCGTGTCATCCGGTTCCCTTTGGTGGCGACCTTGGGATCCTGTTTTTTGATGTTTACCTTATTGCCTAAAGAACAAGCACATGTGACGATAGTTATAGCAACAAAAGTTTCTCCTCGGCATCGCGTTTGGTTTATATATAGGTACGGATTCATGCAGTGTTTTGAGCTGGGAGAGGAGCTTGCGTATTGATCTTGTGTTATATTTGTGTGACAGACCTCCCCTCGTGGTTGCTATGCTGGTTGCTATGCTGTATTTGCTAGAACATGTAGAAACGTGGTGCGACGGAGGCAGCCTCCCTCTCACAGTGCACACAGACACGAGACGACAGGACAGCAGGAAAGCATTCAGGCTGTTAAAACACACACTCTCTCTATCACCATTTCTTCTCTCTTTTTTTTTTTACCCTTTGTGTCAGCTTGTCACTTCAGTTCCACAGAGCTGTGTGTGTGTGTGTGTGTGCGCGTGTGTTACAGGACGCCTTTAGGACCCTCATTGTCCTCTCTGCACTGTGATAGCATATAACAAGGGTAACACTTGGCCCAGAGACTCAATTAACAAGGCTTACTTCTTCCTGTCTTGTGCACTGCCAGTGTTGACACTGCCTCCTCCTGTAGTGGAGTCATCCGTGATGAAAGTTGTCATAGTTTACACAGGGTGTTGTCAGTTGAGATGCCTTAAGTATTTAACAATCATAATTTATTACTAACTGTAGATACTGTGGGTATGTATTTAATTTTATATAGTTTTTTTTTTCTTTTTCTGGAGTTGGGTTGACTGAATCATAATTTATTTATTTACAAATATAACATGAAAAGGCTATTAAAAAATGGATACCTCATGTTTTTTGGTTGCATTGTTTTAAATGGGAATGCTTTGCATGCAGTTGTACTTTTTCGGAACACTAAAAGTAAAAAAAAGAGGAAAAAAAGTTTTGCTGTTTGATCTCCACAAGCTGGCTGTGCGTTTACTGACCAAGGCTGAGCTACTGAGCCCGTTCTCTCTCTTTCTCTCTCTCTCTTCCTGTCTTCTATGTCTCTTTTTCTCTTTCATGTGGTGCTGTGGATCTTGGTTACATTCCATTCAATGCAATCTCTCCAATCCCCCATGCTGTGATGTAGTGAACAAACTGCAAGTGAATTGGTTTTGGTTTGTGACAATTTTTTTCTTTTTTCTTTTTTTTCTTTCTTTTGCACTAACTTGTTTAAAATGGGAACCCTCTCACTGGCAAAAAAAATATTTTAGATTATTTAAATGAACTGGCTTTTATTTTTTTATGCTCTGCTTCTCACACAATGCACTAAGGGTCTTAATGAAACATGTTCCTTTGTTTTAACTCTTTGTGTTATCTCTTCAGTTGTCATCTCTCTAGTGTTTCTCTGTTCGTTGGTTTCTTATGTTGTTGTTTTTTTCCCCGAAATGCTTTGTAGATTTAAGCATAACAAGTGCCTCGCTTTAAGTGTTAGGGGATATTTCCATATAACGGAAACCATGAACAACAATCAGTCCATCCACCATGCCTTACTGGTTGCTTAGTTAATTAAGTGAATGGAAAACGAAGGAGCTGAGACAACATTTGACTAAAGCCATTATAATCAATCAATCCAAGTCAAGCTGTCCAAAAACTAGCTGCCGGTTTGTAGTACCGAAGCACTGCATTGCTGTGGAAATAGCTCTGACTATAAAGAGGCATGTTTCACCGTGGGCTTTACAGCGGTCCTTTCGATGTACTTCTCCATTCTGTTTTCTCCTCTTCTTTCCGTCTCCGTTTGATTTTACCGTCCGTCCCTCCTCTCCGACTCTCTCTCTGTTTGCTTTCACAGTCTAAAAAAGGAAGGCAAGGATTTAAAGCACAACCTTTTCTAAAGAACAAAAAACAAATGCATGTTTTCTCAGGTTTCAGTGTAGTCGCAATGGTTTCATAGTATATGGTGAAAATATATACAAAGAATTTAACAGAAAAAAAATTATAAATTTTGTTGCTGCTTGAATCTGACAAAAACCAACAAGTGAAGAGAAACTATCCCAAAAAGTGCCAGTGAAAGGGCTGCCGCCATCCTTGTATGAAAACCTGCTGTTTAGCTGTGACTGCGCAATGTTTTTTCAAAATAGGATATTTTATCTGAAAATAGAACTATTTATCATTAATATTAAAGCAATAGCGCATTAAAATGGTTTTGAGCGTGTTGATGATGAAGTGGATGAGCCTGTTATGGGTAAATGTTAGATTTACATTTGGTGGAATTTTGTACTTTATTTATTATTACTACTACTAATAATGATGATAATGATCTCAAAGGTTGCATTGCTAAACCCAAACTGTTCTGTTTTTAATTTTTATTTTATTTCATGGCTTGTATATTATCCTTTTATATGTGCTCTTTTTGTAATAAACTTGGTAAAATGGAAGTGAACCTATTTTTTCTTTTGTCTTTTTTTTTAACCCCTCAAAATGCAGCAGTTTTGTACTTCATCCTTAGTTAAAGGTGAAGTCAGGTCATCAGGTTGTTTTATAGAGAAAAAAAAAGATATTGTACTTATAAATTTATAGCGTTTTACGTATGTGGCTAGAGATCACCCACATGTCAGCTTTGATGGGATCTCCTTTACCAAAGAAGTGAAAACACAAAGAAAAGAGGCAACAGCATCTGGATATAAAGTCATCCTCTTCCTCCTCACCTCAAGTCTTATCTGCTGAACTGAAGTCAGGACTCTAAAACACAAAAATGTGTATAAACATCCTCATTTATTCCTAATATTATTCCAGTTACTTATTGTCAGAAGATTAGACTGTTATCTTTCTATCTCCAGCTAGCTGACAAAAGCTAACAACAACAGCAGCTGGTTTTAAGCTAACATTATGCTAGCTAACGTTAGGCTAAAGTATCCTAAAATTCCTAAAAATTCACACTTGATTACATTCTCACACCTTATAAGAGGTTATTCACTCAGAGCGTCAGAGTTCAGCAAAGCTACATCCACTTCAAAGACTGTTTCACAGAAGCTAACAGAGGCTACCAGCAGCAAAAACTATAGTGCCGCCTAATGTTCTGTATGTCCTCAACAACTCACCTTAGTATGGCTGTCATTGTTCAGACATGAGCTTCTCTGACTCAGTGACACATATTGGACTTGAAAATAGAGATAGGTGCTTCTTACTGGGCATTGACAGCTAAGGCAAACAGAAGACTGACAGCTTTTCACAAATAGGGAAAAACTCTTTCCGGATCTGGTCCAAACATTAATAGAAACTTGCCGACTGACCATGTCACCATGGGGAACAGTCTAAATTTAATGTTTATGGTCTCACTTGACTGACTACAACATGTTTTTCCTTTGGCCACCGTATCTAGGATTATACACTTGAATCAGGGACAAAAGAACTCAGTTGACTGATTTCTGCAATCTACTGACATGTAGCGGTTAGATTGTAATTCAAAAACCCGAAGAAATCATGGAATCTCTGTGTGTCCCTGTATTGTTGACTAGACATTAAAACAATTGTTTTGGGCCAAGGAAAAAGTTATAAATATAAAATTCATACACAATTACTTCTTAACGATCACTTTGACATATTTGAATGTCCCATTTGAGTCATTTATTTACCTGTTTAATGTAATGTCTAAATATCATTCTCCACAATTTGCATAGGATCATCAAAACTGAACAACAGAAGATTGGAAAATCATTGCCTGGTCTGTTGAGACTCAGTTTTTGCTGCAGAAATTCAGATGCTAGGGTCAGAATTTTGTGTAAACAACATGAAAGCATGGATCTATCCTGCGTTGTATCAGTGATTCAGGCTGATACTGGTGATGGTGTAATAGTGTGGAGGAGATTTTCTTGGCACATGTTGGGACCCTCAGTATCAACTGAGCATCATTTTAACACCACAGCCTACCTGAGTATTGATGCTGACCGTGCCCATCCCTTTATGACCACAGTGTACCAGTCTCCTTCCAGCATGATAGTGCGACAGGTCACAAAGCTCAAATCAACTCAAACTGGTTTCTTGATTTGTTGAATGAATTCACTGCACATAAATTGTCTCCACAGTCACCGGATCTCAGTCCAATATAGCATCTTTGCAAGTTTGTGGAACTGAATATTTGCAACAACTGTGTAATGCAATCAGGTCAATATGGATCAAAATCTCTGAGGAATATTTCCAGCATTTTGTTTGCTGTGTTTAAGGCAGCTCTGAAGGCAAAAGGAGACGACTGTAATAGCAAAGTATAACTAATGAAATGCCCAATGAGTGTATATTTCTGCTTAACCAGACTTGAAGGTAAAGTTTAGACCTACCAGCAAGTCAGAAGTGAAGCTGAAAACTGGGTGTTATAAACAAATTGGATTTATTTATTCATTTGTTCATTTTATAAAATCTGTATTACAACAAAACAATGCAAAGAATCCCTGATATTTAAAAAGATTGGCACTTTCCTTTTTCCTGACCACATTAGACATCATCATGACATGTTTTTTTTTAATGTCTCAGTTCCTGAGATATAAAACTTGCTAGAAGGAGAATCTCTTTGGTCATTACTTTTAAACATAAGAGGACATGCTTGAGCTGTAGGGTTTTTTAGTATTTTGGGTAGATGGCCCTGGAGATCTTTCCATCTGCCTTCTTAGAGTCCAGCCATTTCCCGCAGAGAAAGATAGTGGTAACACCATTGGCTGTGTTGGTGACTTCCACACGATCGAGGAGCCAGCCAGGGCTGAGACCGGAGTTGTCGTGTTCTACCCGGACTTTCTGCAACTCCCCCATGTCCAGCATTTCCACAGAGAAACGGTCTGTTTGCCCACGTTCAAAAAGGTTACGAAACTTCTGACGCAGTTGCCTGCAACCCGAATCTCCATTGGAGCCATAGAGAGTAATGAAAACATTGGCATCGGTTCCTGCACCCTTTTCATCACCTGTGATGACGATGATCTCATATTTGACAGGTACCAGGCTTCGAGCTTTGCTTGCAAAGCTCTCGATGGTCTTTGTGCACTCAACGGTGATGAAATCGTCCCTCTTAGGAGAAAGAGGAATGAGGGAATTGCATTTGAAAATGTACCTGGAGATAATGGAGCAGAGCAGAAGGAATATAGTCTAACCATTTGAGAATATCAAGAAATTGTTTGATGGTGGAAAATAAATGAATGGCTACAGTGGGGAAGCAGCTGCCTTACTTGTTTCCCAGTTCTCTTTCGGTCACAACAACCTCCTCCACGTGCCAGTAAACCTCCCCCTTTACTTTCTTTCCATCCTTGGGTGTATGGCCCAGACAGATGCCAGCAATATCACCCAAGTTCTTGGATGAAAATTCAAACCTGTCAACATTTCCCCTAAAAAGAGAGAGGAACATGGATTCGTTGGTGAAAGTAGCTATTAGAGCAGGGCGATATGACCAAAAATATTTCTCACGATATACATTTGAAAATTTGCGATAACGATATAACTGACGATATAATTGACACTAGACAAAATACTTTACAACTCCACAATTGTATTAGTGCAAAAAACCCCATCAATGTATTTTCACTTAAACAAGCAGCTGTTTTTTGCATTAAAGTTATATAAAAATGTAACAGTGCAAATGCAAATTCCTTGCTGACAGTTTAACCAAAAAGGCATTTCCAGTGGAAATTGGCCAACATATCCTCAGCATAACCATGTATAATATCCACAAAACTTAAAAAGAGCTTATACACACGCAATACGGTAATATTATGTTGAAGCACAGTACGTATCACTCCGCGAGGCTGTTCCCTACGATAGACGTAATGCTCCGACAATCCATCAAGTGGTGCAGGTTTGTAGCTTAGCAAAGTCGTACTAAAACATCAGTCAGTAAACACAACCAGAATCCAAACATAAGGCACTCGGTATTATAAGAGGCAGTGTCGATTTTCAGAAAAATCAAAGGATTGATTTTAAGTGTGCCGTATTTTCCAAAAAACACGGTAATAACCACGGCCCGCTAGCACGCTCTACCAAAAATAGTGCTTTGTTGTGTATCTGACGGACGAAAGCTAAACCAGTTCCACACCACTGAAGTTGCAGCATTTTTACAAACCAATTATGGTTCATCCTTTTCATTCAACGATCCGCTTTCGCCCATGTCATTCTCCGTCGCCGCCGTGCCTTTTTCGCCATGTGCGTATGAAAACAAAGGCACTGCGCATGCGCGTTTTACCCACATTCTATCGCGATATTTCATTTTCTTGTCATTGCCCAACATTATACCGGTATTACCGTGAACGGTATGATATGGCCCAGCCCTAGTAGCTATTCCCTTAAATTGCTTTGCCTTAATTGAAATTCACATCACTGCCAGTTTGTTCTGTGTCAGAATTAATCTTTAACAGGATGGAGTGTAGTCATGACATCAGAGTGCGGTGCTGGTCTGGTCTTAAGTATTTTGGATAATCATCATGAGGGCAGAGAGAGAGATGCAGAGGGAAAGAAAGCACATTTCTTTTTCATGCAAACAAGCTGCCGGTGACTGAGTTAATCTTGCAGCAAGTACCTACCGCAAGAACCTCTTCTTCTTTGAGGAGTTCTCCATTACAAATTCTTTTGATCGACCCTTTCTCCCTTCAAGTACAATCCAGGCATTTTCCTTGGTTTCAGCTGCGTCTCCAGTTGTGATACAAATTTCATACTCTGTCATAGAGAAAAGGAGACTCAGTTACAGTAAAATGTTGTTGCACTAAACTACAAGGGGGGATAATTGAATGCTGTGAGGTGCTAGCCTTACTGGTCTTTTCATTGAGGTCCAAGTAGTCATTGTTAGCACAGGCCAGCTCTCTCATTATCTGTCCATCATCATCGTTCTTGGCAAGCCAGCGGTCACAGGGGAAACGAAATGTTTTGTCCATGATCTCGTCCTTCACGTCAATATACTCCAAGTGCCAGCCTGGAGCAATACCTGCATGTAACGAGATGCAAAAAATACCAGTGTGCAGTGCTTTCAAACTTTTCATTCTAAGAACAGTTGAGCTCAGTCTAAGCTGTTCACCGTGCCAGTTAGAGCAGCTGACCTGTGTTATCGTGCCAGACTCGTACTTTGGAGAGGTCTCCCATGCTGAGGATTTCTGGGAAGCGAAACGTGTCCACCTGCTTGCGTTCAAACTTGTTGGACTTGTTGCACTCTTTCAGCGCCAGTGTTCCTGTGTCCCCGTTCTCTCCAAAAATAATGATCCACACGTTGGCATCAGTGCCTGCCCCTGAAGAGATGCAGCAGTTTACTATTTAGAAAAAAAAATCCTCGACAATAATAAGGGATTTTTCTTGGTTTGGTTACACTTTTAAATAAACATGGGTGGAACCATGGACAGAACTTTGCTTGGATTTTAGTCTATAAAGTCACAGCTTCCCAGTCTACATGGTCACTGAATGCAATTAACTATAATAAAAATGATTTACTGTCACTCGAGCTAGCTCTAATTATATACGTGCAAAGCAATTAAGCTATATCAAAGAGTTGTATGGCAGTAAAAAGGCTGTACAGCAATAGCAAATCACCACCTGAAAAGTAAACTGGGGAGCAGTGAGAGCTGGGTTCTCTGACTCATACAGCGCATCTATAATCCCCCTGTGCTTTATTATTTTATCACAGTCGGTTAGATCCTGAGTGAAACCTCACTCAGCCTGCAGCATGTTTTCAGTGTCCTTGCTTAAACTCGCTTCTGTAGAGTAGGCAAGAATGTTGATCATTTAACAATCCAGCAGTTGTAATAAGAAATTATCACGCTGGCAATATTTGAGATCTGGATATTTTTAAAGTTATATGTAACATATGTAACTTATGTGACATATATTCTAATGGACACACTTGATCTTCAGTACCTCTTTATAGTATACGTGCATAGGAACAGCTCTGCCTATGTGATGTTGTTTGTGGGTGTGTTTGCATCTATCAGCCTTGCTCATTTTTTCCTCCCAGAGCCTTAGTGGCGGTGCAAGGCTACATGTCAGCTTCCAGTAACTGACAGTGGCAGAGAGCAGCCCTTTGAAGTCGGCTCAGACTTCTTGCCATTCTGATCGTATTGATCAGCAGAGCAACTGAGCTAGATGAGAATCCAGGGTGAAGAAAAGATGGAGCAGCGGTGTGGAGGGCTTCTGAAGAGGATCTCTTTAATTGCCACGAGGGATTCAGCCATGAATTATTCCACCTTTGCCTTTGCCTAGGAAAACAACAAACCCCTGCACAAGGGCAGGCAAAATGAGGCTCTAACTCTGCATTGATCTTTGGGTAGTGACTGAAAACACGGGATGGCAGTCATACAGTAATTAGTCTCTTCCAGGCAGCAGCTCGTTTGGCTTTGATGGGGAGGGTTTCACAGGATGTTCACAGTATAGAGCCACTCACAGGTGCTCAAATGCAGAATACTCTCTGGTGTATCCTTTGAAAGTGGTCCGAAAAACAGATGATGAGGATGTGATCCAGGAAACGCTTGACAAATTAAATGTGTCCGCTGACCACAGAGTCCTTCAGGATCCCCCGGGAAGAGCTGGAGGATGTTCCTGATGAAAGAGGATGTCTACTCTGCTCAGTCTCAGCACCCCTGAACCCAGAGAATAAAGGCCGAATGGACAGGGAATGCTCATAGGCCTGTTAAGTATACTTAGAGTGCCCTCACTGACCCCACAGCTCAGACCTCAACATTTCAGTTATTATTTGGTTTTATGTTGACACATTAAGATATGTGCAATCAAAACTGGGTATTGGGACTCTTATAGAAAAAATGTGCTTCATGTTTCTAATCTTACCTATTTGCTTGTGAATAAGTAATCATTTGATATCGTCAAGCCCCTAAACATGTTCAGATCAAACAATATGAATCTTAAAATGGCCACAACAAATATTGGCAACCTGTAACTAGTTTAAAAAACAGTGTCTGAAAGAAGCTTTTATGCTTTTCATTTCTTCTGTCACATATATCCTGTTGCAATGATGGGTTCTCATATTAAACACAGACAAATTTTCAAATAATTATCTAGCATATGTGCAAAATCCCTTCCCTCATCAAAGTTGTCCCTCATATCTTCATATTTTGCTTCCAAAGAGTCAGACTTTCCTGTATTTTTCAAAAGCACTTTGAAAAATACTTTTCCTGAATTTATGAAGAGCTTTCAAAGTTTTTCTTTGGACACTGGGCAGTCCAGTCATTATGCTTGACCTGATTATACTTGAAATTTCAGAGGAAGGTTTTGTTTGTTTGTTTGTTTGTTTGTTTGTTTGAATCATTTAACATTGATCTATGACTCATTCAAACATAAAAGGACACCTTGAAGATTTCCATGTATGTTTGGACAAGTACTGCATATTTCGAATGGGACCACAGAGCTGGGTTGAGAACCTACCTGCGACGTCACTTGTCTTGACCTGGACAATGTAGGTAGTGACCTCCACCATCACCTCCTCGTCCACCAAAGCTGCCATCTCACAGATCAGTGTCCTCTTGGGTCCATGTGTCCTGGACAGCCACCCTTCATAGGTAAACACAGACACCTCCTCCGTGGTCAGGTTACGCATGATCACCTGAATGCACAGAATTAGCTTATAAATTAGCAAAGCGTTTGGAAGATTGCATTATAATTATTAAAGGTAAGATTTAACAGTAATAAATGCTGCTGTGGTGTGATGTATTACAACAGGAGTATAAATATCAACCTGCAGATGAAAGTTCAGGGCATCATCAGTAGTAATGCATTCACTTATGATTGATATTGCTATTACTTGAACCACAGTACTAGTGTATTGAATGCTGTGTCATATTATGGCTGGATGACTACTGTGTTACCAGCAGGTACACTAATCCTGCCTCTCTGAAGGTTTCGAGTTTCTAATAACAGGAAAAATCTTCTCTGTTAGGCCAAGAATCAGCCAGACATCTATTAGCTCTCCCTTCTGCGTATTTATCTGGACAGATTACTATGCTGGCAGTCCACCTGGTGCACCATTGTGTCAGTTTCAAGGCGACGACCTGTCCATAAAGGCAGCATATCTGCTTGTGATGCTGAACACACAAGGCTCTGTTCAGGGTCAAGTCAAGGAGATGTTCACAGCGGCTGAGACTCGGGCACGGATGGACAGGGCTTTGTATTGTTTCTGACTGCTCTGCCGCCCTACAGGCATGGTGCATTTAGTAGAGAAGACATTTGCATAGGAAATGTGTTCTACTTCATCAAAACCTTTAGCCTGAGACTTCACACTAAATTTAGTGGTGGGAAGTGATATCATCCTCACAGAATCATTTAAAAAAATCTTTCAGTACTGAGGCAGTCAATTCCAATATGTTGCACTAGTATTCTGTAAATTAATTTATATATAAGATGAAATGATTTCTCTCTCGAGGCCAAACACGGTGCTCATTTGTAGCGTGTGCGTACTGTAAGAGAGAGCGTGTCCGTGATTCAAGCAACAGCGGCACGGAGAATAAAATGGGTCAATATGCTCACTCCAGGAGTTCTGGGCCCTGCTCTGTGTGTGTTGTTGCCTGTGTCTTTGTGTGTGGTTGAATCATTGACCGTTCTCCTGCAGGCAGGGGTAGATGTGTGTGTGTGTGTGTGTGTGTGTGTGTGTGTGTGTGTGTGTGTGTGTGTGTGTGTGTGTGTGTTTGTCTGTGCCATTTAATAGATTGAATGATCCTGTGACCTACAGCATGTGGTGCCAGGATAAAAAAAACACAAGCCTGTGAGTGCTTTGTACTATTGATCTTGGAATGAGATAGCGATTACTCTTCTGCTTTTTATGTTGCTGGTTTTATGTTTTATGGTTGAGATCTGCAGTTTCTTCTTTATAACAAATTAGGCCTCGACAAGAACAAAAAATTCTATGCATGATATTACTAAAGAGCTCAATCTGCACACGTTCCCTTTTGCTCTAGCTGTTCCTGGGGGTTTTTTCTAAACCCTTTTTACCAAATAAACATCTTCTAAATGACTGCATTGTATCTGTGTGCCTGGTGAGCCGACCTTGTCAAGAAACCAGTCGGGCCGACTGCCTGATCCATCTATCCGGAGTCGCATTTTTCTCAGTGGGGCAACGTCATCGATCTCCATGTTAAAGGTGTCCTCTTGACCTCGCTCAAACCTTTTGTTCACCACCACATCAAAGCACAAAGTTTAGAATCTTGAGTATGAATTGGTCCTCTCTTTATTTTACAGTTAGATACATGAATGAAAATAGAAATCATTGATGCTACCTGTCCTCATTCTTCTGCAGCAGCATCTCCTCTGTACTGCCGTTGGCCCCAAAAACAGTCATGAAGATCTGGGTGTCTGTTCCCGCATTCTGCACATCTCCGGTTACCACTGTCACCTCATAGATAATCTAACATGGAAAGATTATCAGACATCAAACAATACTATCCTCCCACAAGTACATCTACAGCTTCACTGGACGAGCACATACGAATTAATTCAGTCATTTTAAGGTTGTAAACAGTGATAAAATAAACACAAATGCAGACATTGGTTATTTAATAGCTATGCCATGAAAAGGGAGGTGACAGCCAATATTTTGGGGCTTCCAGTGTAGCAACAGTTGTGAATATCTGGGCTAAGAATTCCTGTTCTGTGCACCAGTGAAATATAAAGGAGCTAAACCATCGTGTAGATGGATGCTGATGGTTTAGAGTAGTTGTAGGCAACTCCAGGCCTCGAGTGCCGATGTCCTGCAGGTTTTAGATGTGTCCTTGATCCAACACAGCTGATTTAAATGGCTAAATGACCTCCTCAACATGTCGTGAAGTTCTCCAGAGGCCTGGTAATTAACTAATCATTTAATTCAAGTGTGTGTATACAGGATGAGATCTAAAACCTGCAGGATACCGGCACTCGAGGCCTGGAGTTGCCCACCCCTGGTTAGAATCCAGTTTGGCAAACACAAATCCTGATGTTGCTAGGATTTTCACATCAACTGCTGTCTTCTGTGCGTGTCAACCACCATGATGTCTGGCTGGTTGGCCAGAAGCTGCGCCTGTGTGACAGTCAAAGTCCCATAGGACCTTCGCCATGTTGCTCTCAACTACCTCTGGAGGTGTCTCCCATCAGGACTTGTGGACTTCTCTATATGCCACACAGGTGTTCATCTACACCATCCTAGCCACTAGGTTTTGTCTCTATGGAGCTAATGCTTAGGTCCTGCTCCTGTGCTGCCGTGATCACCATCTGTGCTGTCCTTTAGGCCAGCTTTCTCTAGACACTGAAAGGATTTCTTAATTTCCACTTCTTCAGTCTGTTGATGGCAGACCCCATGGAGGCCCTTGATCTTCCTCCTGTTCTTTATCACAGTCTCCCTTCAGCTGCCTGAGACACTGTTGTCATGCTGTTGCTTTTCGTTTTATCCTGAATCACGGCTCTGACAGTCACTAATGATAACCCTCCTGCTTAGTAGAGCCTCAGCTTGCAAAAACCTCTGTGCAATGTGAGGTGTTTTCATGTCTTGAAATCAGTGGAAATGATGTCCTCTTGTGGACAGCTTATTATATATTATTATACATGTACTATGGTAAGTTTACTACTTTGTACTTTCTAAATTATTCTCTTGTCTTAATTTAACTCAGTAACACCATGATGTATGTATGTTGCCTGCAACATGGCTTTGCTTTCAATAACACGTCTACATTTACAGACCTTATGGGAGATAGAAATGGCTTCTGAGTCCAGCACACTGAATACTCTAGCAGTCAACCCATCTCCTCGATCTTTGGCCAGCCAGCACTTGCAAGCAAATATATATTTGACCCCTTTGGTTGGCACAGCAACACATAGTTCATCAACCAGCCAGCAGCTCTCTGGAGTGGCCCCATCATGGCCGAGCTGCAGGAAGGAGAGAAACAATCACTGCCAGGAACGTGGGTGTATTTTTTCTGTGTGTTTCAGTGTGTGTGTGTGTGAGAAGCTATGTTAGTGCAAAATCTTCAGTGAAACAAATTCACCTGTCACTCACCTCAACCTTTTTGATCTCCCCCACATCTGAACCGTGGGACTCGAAGCTCTCCAGAGAGCCGGCCTCAAAGCCCTTCCTCCCGTCTTGCAGGTCCAACCACAACCTATCTGTCTGGGTGTGATTAGCCCCGATAATGATGACATAAGCCCTGCTGGTGGTGCTCGCATCCCTCTCCAGTCCAGTGTAGATGGTGATGTGATAAGGTATGACTGCATAGAAAGGGCCGAGCAACTATTCGTTCATTTGATGCATTCAAGGGATTAACAACAAACACATGAGAGAGCATCAGGTGAACTAGCAGTGCAGAAGAGACTTGAGTTTTCTTACTTGGAAGATCAATTTTTTCTTCTTTCTTCTTCTTGTTCTTCTTGTTCATGTTATTGTCGACGCTTTTCTGCATTAGAGCCAAGTTCTTCTTTTCACTGGCCGAGCTCTCTCGAACTCCTTCATAACCCTGAGAAAACAGAACGGACACTTAGTGATGCAGCAGCCATATCTGCAGAGATACAGACCCAAGTCGATGCTAAGCCACTAAATGTTTTACAAAGACTTCAAAAAGGTGCTGAAATTATTTCAGGTGGTGTGCCACGAAAGAACAAAAAATGAATCCTAGTCACTTTGGTGATCAATCGCCATTCACTTTAAAGTGGATCTGTCACACTTTTTCTCATGTTATGTAACATATACAGCAGGGCTCTGTGTTACAGTGGTAAATGCGCTTATACAGCCAAAGTTTCAAAGAATGAGGTCAGCATATGTGCAAGTAATTCATATGAGCCAAACACTGATGTGAATTTCAAACTTTTCAAATTCATTTATTTTTTACTCTTGGCTCTGTTGTTGGGAGAAGATCTCCCTAATATGGTCTTCTCAGGCACACAGGTCCGGCTGTGAGCACAGAAACCCCACCCACTTGCTGTTCTCTGTAATTGAGGGGCTGCCAATGAGAATAAAAGGGAGCTAAAATGGCTTTTATTTGGTCTGTAAATGAACTGAAGGGCAGTTATTATTTTTTTGCTATTGTAAAAACATCTAAGAATAAAAATATGGAGCTAGAACTGAGGACATTACGTTAATTGTGCTCAACTAGTGTAAGAAATAGAAGAAATCAGTATATCAAAACCTCTTTCATGTAAGAAGTAGCACTTTAGATTGTTCATGTTACCTTGACATAAAAGTATCTTTGGATGCGTCTATCCTCTCTCTTCTTGGAGAGCCAGCGTTCACATAAGAAGAGGAACACCTCTTCTGTATCAATGTCCAGCACCTCCACCTGATCCAAGTACCAGTCAGGACTCACCATACTGTTATCATGGCGAATTTTTATTTTGAAAATCTGACCGAGGTCTACTGCCTCTATAGTGAACTTATCCACCTGGGAGAAGAGAAACATTCAGGAAATAACATCAATGTTGTGTACTTCTTTTTTGCTCTGTAATCTGGAATATATATATCTACAGTGTAGGAGACAAGAATTAAAAAGGTCACAAAGTTCAAGCTTTCTTACAGATCCTCTTTCAAACTTGTTGCTGTTTGTCTCCGACTTGCTCAGTTTTCTCTCCCCGGTGTCCCCCAGGTCCCCGTAAATGGTGAGGAAGACGTTGGCATCAGTGCCGGCTCCACACACATCACCTGTCATCACGGAAACTTTGTATGTGTGGGCTGTAGTGGGAGACAGTGATCACAGACAGGCAGGGGATTTTGTGTGAGGCTGCTGCCAGGAAATAGATTGAAAATGAAGCAATTTTGCATCGTAGTTTGATGCTGCTGTCATAACAGAGACTTAGTTGGGGGTATAAAGGACCAGAAGGGAAAACTGTCTCCAAACTAATGCTCAGAAGGGCAGATAAAAAGACAGGATGACAAATCGTTTTTGTGTTTCTAATAATGCAGCCAGCAGGTAACATACTCTCCAGAGCGTCTTCCACCTCGACTTCAGTCACTTTCAGGCTTCCATCTCTTGAAAGTTTCTCTGTGATGATGTCAGAGGGCACAAGCTCTCTCACCGTTTCTCCATCGTCCTCTGACTTGGCGAGCCACCGCTCACAGGGGAAGATCACGGTCTCTGAACCCTACAAAGAGACGATTAAATTCTGCAGTTTAATCTGTGTGTTTGTGTCTCGGAGGAGGATCAGCAAACAGAATATTTAGACTGGCTGAGCAGCAACCCAATATGTTGAATCACAAATGAAATCACAGTGCTGCTTGACCAGCTAAGAAGACAACATCACCACCTGCTGATTAAAAACAGAACTGTTCCGTTATTAGAAGAAGGGAATCAGAGGATGTGCTCCTGAGTGCTGAAATCAATCTTGTGAATGAGGCTTTCGGGTGTGGCAGCCCAAATACAGCCCTAATAGAGTGTCAGTCCTCTGCGCAGTGAAATGTAACTCTGGGCGTTTGATATACGGCTGCACAGTTTTAAAAACTTGAGTGCTGACATTTAATTTATTTTTTATATTTGCACTCAAAAAGCAAATATGGTTCTTTTTAGGTATTTAAATGTTTTAGATTCACAATTTACACACAAAACATGCAACAGTTTCATGAGATATGATCACCTGTACTAGGTTGAAGTACCCATAATATACACTCACTGGCTACTTTATTAGGTACACCTTATTGGACCCCTTTTTTGCCTCCAGAACTCCCTGAAATTTTCATGGCATAGAGTCAGGTGCTGGAAATGTTTCTCAGAGACTTTGGTCAATATAGACATGATAAAATCACACAGTTGCTGCAGATTTGTCAGCTGCACGTCCGTGATGCCGAACCCCTAATCCCACCACATCCCAAAGGCCATTTGAGGACATTGGACTCATTGTAATGATCAAGAAAACAGAAGATGGGTAAACTGTGGTCATAAAGGGGCGGACATGGTCAGCAACAATATTCAGGCAGTCTGTGGTGTTGCTCTGTGGTGCTCAGTTGATACTAAGGAGCCCACATAAAATATCTCCAACACCTTTATACCACCACTAGTCTGAACTGTTGGCACAAGGTAGGATGGACCCATGCTTTCATATTTGTTTACCTAAATTCTGACCATATCATCTGAATGTTGTGGGAGAAATTGAGGGTCAGACAAGCCAACATTTTTCTAATGATCTATTGTCCAATAATGGTGAGCCTGTGTGAATTGTAACCTCAGTTTCCTGCTCATAGCTGACAGCAGTGGTTCCCAATTGTGCCTTTAAGGTATGCCTTCTGCATATCTTGGTTGCAACAAGTAGCTTTTTGTGTTACTGTTGCCTTCCTAACAGCTGGAAACAGTCTGGCAATTCTCCTCTGACTCCCAGCATCAACAAGACACTTTTGCCAAGTGAATTCACTGCATATTATCTCTTGTCCAGGCCGTCCTCTGTAAACACCAAAAAGGTTAGCGCAGGAAAGCCCCAGTGGATCAGCAGTTTCTGAAATATTCACACCAGTATATCTTGCACCAACAACCATGCTACCTTCAGAGTAATTTAAATCACCTTTCTTCCCTATTTTGATGCTCAGTTTGAATTTCAGCAGTTTACAGTCATGTCTGCATCACTAAATACATTTGGTTGGTGCCATCTGATTGGCTGATTAGATATTTACTTTAGCAAACCAGTTGAATAGACAAACCCAACAAAGTGGCCCTGAGTATATCAAGTAGTTCAAATTACCTTCACCTCTTTCTACAGTACAATGCTACTTGCACACTTTCTGTGCTGTCAGCCATCAGTAATATTAATTCACCAATATATTACTGCAATATTCACCAAAGTTTTCTAAACTGCTATTATCAGCTACTATCATATTTTTTACTTAAGCCAGTAAAACACTTTCCCTCTGTTCATGTATCCTCCGCAGACAGTACCTTTCCTTTCCTGAGGAGGCGTCTGATTTCCACTCTGTCCAGATGCCAGCCTGGGTTCACCCCACGGTTGTCATGGCCAATACGAATCTTCTCAATTACATCTCCGACATCTTCTAGCTGCACAGACAACAGAACACTTGGATAAACGGACAACTTTCACAAGTGCAGTTCATTGCTGTAAATGCAGAAACACGCTCATGACTTTGCTGTTCTAGTCCCCAAAGCAGGATGAATGTATTTATTGCTTCCCTTATTTAACTTACCTCAACAATAAACATGTCCTCAGCTCCTCTCTCAAAGTACATTCTCCTCTCCCTCTTGTTGACACACAGGGACTTCTGCTGGGTGCACACTGCATCTCGGCCATACAGGATGATGAAGACGTCTGCGTCTGTACCGGCTCCAAACACGTCACTTGTGAAGATTTTGATCTCATAAGGAACGACTATAAAATGGAATAATAACCAATTAAGTTACACTTTTAATACAGTTAGAATATGGTGCACTTTTCTGACTTACATGGTGTGTAAAACTCTGTTTGAAGAGGATTAGGGAAAAGCTCCCTGACGATGGCTCCATCATCCTCTCCTCTGTCCAGCCAGCGGCCGCAGGGGAAGTGTAGTTTCTGTCCCAGAGATGGAGCATCAATCTCCACCCAGTCAAGAAACCAGCCTGCTGACCCTCCCCCTTAAACATTAACAGAAAAGACTGTGATCATTTATGTAGATGTAGTCGGAGTATTTCTGCATTATTCTCGGCACAGGCAGCCAGTCGGTCCTAATGTACCATTGTTGTCGTGTCCAATACACAGCTTTTTCAGGGGTCCGAGGTCCACGGCCTCCACAGTGAACACATCAATCATACCTCGCTCAAACTTGTTCTTATGGGTCTTTGAAGCCTTCAGGTTAATAATTCCTGTGGATACAGAACAGACTAATTATCATTTTAAACACAGAAAGCAGGCAAAAAGCGCAGCAGTCACTTCCAAAGCTACCTGTGTCATCCTTGGTGCCATACAGGATCATAAAGATGTTAGCGTCTGTTCCTCCGTACTTCTTGTCACCAGTTTTTATCCTCACTGTGTATGTTGTTGACATGGCTGCAGGAAGAAGTTACCACATTTAATAATCTCTGTGTTATATTTCTCAGAAAAACTCAGAAAACGCTCGATATCTGACATCGGTCAGACACTTCTTTCTTCGTACGCAGTAACGTTGCTCTCACCTTTCTGTTCCAAACCAAGAGTAGCTTCAGAGTCATCTTCGTCATCATCATCTCCCTTCTTCATGAACGCCTCATCCACAGGAACAAGCTCTCTGGCAAGCTGTCTGTCATCCTCATCGACAGCCAGCCACCGTTTGCAAGGAAAGAAGTACCTAAAATATATATGCCAGGATACATAACTTTTCCATGTCAAAAAATTTGTTTAAAATATTTCCCACTTCACACCACACAGTGGTGCTCTAGCACACACGCAGAGGCTCTGTCTGCTATGTAGGATGGGGATTTTTTGTGAACCCTTTGTGTTTCTGAATTTGTGTCTAGTATGACTCAGCAAAGTGCAAATTTGCTTTCTCCATTAAGGGGTCCGTTAAACATATAACATCAATGTGCTGGTGACATACGTGGTGTCATCTTTGTTGTCCACAATCTCCACTCTGTCCAAAAACCAGCCGGCGCTGGCCTGGCTGTTGTCATGGCGGATCCTCAGCTTCTTCAGGGTCCCCAGGTCGACTGCAGAGATGTCGAAAACGTCTTCCTACGTCGCCCGCCAACAAGCCCGGTGACAAAGGGTCAAGAAATGCCACAGGTTAGCGGACCATGAGAACCTCATCACTTATTCATCTGATCTTTGTTTAACCCAGAAGGCTACCGAAGCCAAACATTTGTTTGATGAGAGACTTTGCCAGGAAAACAGTATCAATTACAGCAATCCTGACAATGCCAGACGGCATTGTCAGGATTGCCTGACACATCCATTGCCTGACACATCCATGACGGCATTATAAAAACATCAACATGAGATTTAGCATTTTAATAAGGCTGATTTTTAGGCCTTGGTCAGGTCGGGCTGCCTGTTTCCCCCATATACAAAGTCTCTGCAAAGCCAATGCAATATCCTTCATGGACAGACATGGTAGTGATATCCATATTCTCCTTTAACTCTTTGCAAAATGTCAATACATGAGTCAGTGCGATTCAGTTTTCTTTATATAACACTAAGTCACAATAACAGTCACCTCAAGGCTCTTTAAATTGTAAGGTAGAGATCCTATAACAGATGATCCCCTATGAGCAAGCACTTGGCAACAGTGGGAATGAAAAACTCCCTTTTAACAGGAGAAAAACTCCAGCTAAACCAGGCTTAGTGAGAGGGAGTCAATACCACGACTGGTTGGGGGTGAAGGGAGGAAGACAGGAAAAATCAAGAGTTAACAAATTGATTTCCTTCGGATTTTCAGCAAACCGGGTTTACCTGGCCTTTCTCAAATTTGTTTAGGTTGTTGGATTTCTTGAGGTGTCGCTCTCCCGTGTCGCCTGTCTCTCCGTAGATGTTGATGTACACATTGGCATCTGTCCCTGCCCCCCACATCGTCCCAGTGAACACATGTATCTCATAGGAGTTCACTGTCGGAGAAACACAGTAAATCATCAGCGACATTATGAAAATGCACATGAGGGCATTGGCTTGATTTTCAGGCTCACGGGCTTCAGCAGCAGATATCAGTGAGTCAACATGACCACATTCATGCTCTACTTACTCTCCAAGTCGTCATTATCCTCAGTCAGCAGCTCAACCACAATCTCCCTGTCCTCCTCATCCCTGGCTAGCCAGCGGTTACAAGGAAAAATAAATGTCTCCACCACTTCCTGCAGTTCTTCAATTATCTCCACCTCCTCCTCCTCTTCCTTCTTCTTCTTTTTCTTATCTTTCTTCTTGTCCTTTTTGCTCGTCTCTTCTTTCTTCACCTCAACCTGCACCATAGCCATCGTCAGGCGCTTGATGTCCACAGTCTCCAGAAACCATCCGTCTCCAATACCCTTCCCGTTGTGGTAGATACGTATCTTATAGATCTTACCAACATCCTGAGCCTCAATCTGGGTTGCAGACATGAAACAAAAGTCAAACCAGCAACTCAAATCTCTGACAGACGTTGACATAACCTAAGCAGTATTAATACAGACCTTAAAGATGTCAGTGGTGTCACGTTCAAAACTGTTGGAGCGACTTTTTAGAGGCAGAACTTCAGTTTTTCCTTCATATCCATAGATCTGACAGAAGACTTTGGCGTTAGTTCCACCTGCACGCACGTCACCTGTGACTACTGTCACTTCATAGTTGATCACTGTTATAGGCAAAAGGATTAAGCATTATGAGAAGCAGTGTATCTCAACCTATCACTTTAAAAATGATTAATTCTGGCTGTGCAAACTGTTTTTTGCTTTTGTGCCTTTTACATTGTTCAATGTCCAACGTCTCGCTGGGATAGAGCTCCACCTCCACCTTTCCATCAGCTTCATCTTTACAGAGCCACCTGTGACTTGGGAACATGTACTGCTTTCCGTGAACCGGCACAGAGATCTGCACGCTGTCCAGAAACCACCCGGCCCGCAGTCCCTCGTTGGTGTGACCTATCAGAAGTCGGTTGATCTGCAAGCATCAGAAAGCACACAGGCAAAAAGAAACAGAAATAAATGTCTTAATGTCTGTCTAATTACATGCAGTACAAGTCTTGCAAACTTACCTTCCCGATGTCAGAGGTTTCGAAGGTAAAGATATCCGTGCGACCTGTCTCAAAGTAGTTCCTGAGATCATTGTCGGAGACTGCTAATATCACCTTGCTAGTATCACCCTTCTCCCCATACAGCTTGACGAACACCTTGGAGTCCGAGCTGGCCCCGTTCACACTGCCTGTCTTGATTGCTATCTGGTAGCTGACATCTGAGGAGTGAAAACAATCGGTTTAAAAAACTGATGTATGCCTACAAAACTGGGCTTTTTAAAATGTTCTTGTGTACTCACTGAAGAGACGCAGGCCGTCTCCCGCTGGAACTAACTCACGGACAATCTGTCCATCATCCTCATTACGGTCCAACCACCTGAAGAAAAACACACATGTAAATGTACCTCAATGGCGTAAAAACAGAATCAGAGGAGCCTTCCTACACACTTAGAAAATCCCTGGAAATGGAAATATTAAAAAGATGACATAATATTTATGTATTCATAACTTCACTGGAAGAATGATGCTATAGGACTGACAGAACCTCTGAAGCCACTGAACAATAAGAAGAGGAAAGAAGAGGAAACAGACAGAACATGATATTAACTGACTTACATTTTAACGGTTACATTTTCCAGATTAAAATCCCAATCATTAACTTAATAATTACAAAACATTTAAGTGGCCTAACATTATTCATGTAACAATTTCCACACTGAAAGTGGGAATCAACTTTCCCTGACTGCCAAATCAAACAGACAGGAGGAGGTAACACTGCACCTCAGCCTTGTGGTTTTGGCACCACTATTAGAAGCACAGAGCTGGCCACATTCATTTAGTCTCCATTTGTAATGGCACACTCGTCCATCAGCTGCCTAGCTATTTACACGCAAGCCACTGGAGAGCTAGTGAAGGTAAGAGCGGTCAATTTACAACACTTAAGAGAGATTTCGAGCTGGTGGGAGGATTTTGTCTGACTGGATTCTGTCTGTGTTGGTTTCAGAAGAAAGTGGACACTACAAAATTTATGCAATTTCTGTATATAAAACATATATAAATATGTATGTAATATACAAAGTAAAAAATTTTACACTTCTTGTGAAAAGATTGACATCCATCCATCCTCTTAGTCAATTCAATGTCGCCGGGGGGGCTGGAACCTATCCCAGCTGACTTTGTCAGAGAGGTAAGGTACACCCTGGATAGGTCGCTAGTCTGTCGCAGAGCTACCACATAGAGACAAACAACCATTCGCACTCACATTCACACCTATGGGCAATTTAGATTTACCAGTTCGCCTAACCCCACTAACTGCATGTCTTTGGACTGTGGGAGGAAGCCGGAGATCCACTGAAGAATATGAAGATGCTAATTTAACTGGGACTGATCGGGATGAACACAATTAGAAATTAGTATATCTCAGGGTCTCAGATTGAGTAGTTTGGAGGCAAAGCGAGGAGGCATAGTGGGTATACTGGACATAATGTTGAATACGGAGCAGTCAAGCAGAAGCGAAAGAGGAAAACTACAGAGGAGGTTCAGAGAAGTAGTGAAGAAGGACGTGTAGCGGGTTGATGTACCAGAGGAAGATGGGAGGGATAGGGTGAGTTGGAGGCAGATGGTCCTCTGTGGTGAGCCCTAAAGAGAACAGCCGAAAAGAGAAGATGACTGTATGCTAACTAAAGCTCCAGCCCAGGCACGTGCAGAGGGGGGGGCTAGAGGGGCTTGAGCACCCGCCCCTTTCCTGATGGGTGCCCAAAGTGCCCTTTTGTTGAGGCAACTTTTTTTAAAAAAAATTTTTTTTTATGTGTGTGCCCCTCAACAATAATATTTAACTATTAATCACAGTTTTGCTAAATAAAAGGATCTGGCTTGCATCAGTCACATGATCACATTTAATCAATGATCGCCCTTGACGGCAGAACGCGCTGGTTACGAGCCGGGAACGAGCTCACAAAGAGCACGCGCATTTTTAGCGGTCCGGAGCTGTAGGAGAAACACAAGTTAACTCAGAGACACAGACTGATGCGACAAAACCAGTAAGTAGGTGTACAGCGTACACTGTAGTGTGTAGCACCCAGGAGTATTAACTTATTACGTACACGTTGGTAAGTTGTCTTGTTGCAACTGACGAACTGAAACAAACGAGCGTGCTGTGTGTGCAACAGCGCGACAAACATTACCTGTCCTTTTATGAACTGCACATGTAGTGCTGGTCACAGCTGCTGGCTACCTGTGTAAGGCTGTCATGGGTCTGTAGCTCTGTCACCGTTTTAGGGAACATATTTAGTTTTAAAGTAAGTTTCCAGGCTTTTCCTGCCTTTCTGGAGGGATTATATTTCACTAAAAAACGATCTAATATGCATGTCCACATAATAATTATTATAATTATAATATATTAAAAAACACAAGCTGCATTTTAAAGAACATACATTAAGAAGCAGATTATATTAGATTTATATTTTAAATAAGACAAATTTGGATTTTACAGCAGTAAAATTATTGTATCTCTACAGTTTAAAAATGTAATAAGCTTTCTCCCTGCACAGAGTGGATAGTGAAACAAATGGAATCATCATAAATACATTATTTCATATTTATTACTTCCCCCTCCTCATTGCTTTATTATTGTAGCTCTAGTAATAAATAATAATGTAAGGATTCTGGATCAGCACAGTGATGCCCATAGTACAGTATTCTGAAGAAGGTCTAAAATGTCACTGTGTGTGCGTGCATGTGTGTGTTTTATTTAGATGGATTTTTAAAAAAAATATTACTCATGATATAACATTGTCCAGACATGCCTGGTAAGGACATGAGGAGGAAACAGTAGGAGCTGTGTGAGGCTACTAAAGGCAGTGCTATAACATTTTTCTGTCATCATTTTATTATAGATTAAGTGCAAGAGTTGTTAGGTGTGGATAATTAGATTATAGCTTATTGCAATAGCAAGTTGTGCCTTGTTCTCACATATTAAGTGGAGAGTGATATATGAAATGATGGGATGGAAGGAAGAAGAGAAGCAAAGAGTGATTCACAGGCAGAGCCTAAATTATTTCTCACAGTTTTTTGTTGCCTTATGGTTCCAAGCGCTGTCACCAATCTTTGCATTTTGTTATTATCTCATGACACTTGTTTAATCAGCTACCATCTCTCCTGTGGACTTTTTAATGTCTACAGTCTCAGATCAACACAGCCCTGCCCTTCCCATATTAGATTCTTAATGAATGCATGTTGTTGTTATTCAGCCTGGTTCAATGTGCCCCTTTTTAACTTTGAGCACCCGCCCCTTTAAACCTCTCTGCACGGCCCTGCTCCAGCCAACGATTGGTTAACTTAACCTAGCATAAAAACAGGAAACAGGAGAAAACTGCTAGGCCACTGTCCAAAGTTCAAACCTGAGGAGTTCTGTTAGTGATTTTTAATAGTGTCAAGCATCCTGCTGCTTCTAGTGCTTTTAGTTTAAGATTTAGCATATAGTGACAATGAAATTAATAATCTGCAAAGAAACCATATCTGTGAGAGCATTTGAGTTATTTGGAAACTATTGTCTTGCCTGTAACAAGGAAATTCAATGGCCATACTCTCTGGCTGGCCTTCCTCCCTGACCATCACCTTATCGAGGTACCAACCGCAGCCTCCACCACGGCCGTCATGACCCACACGGACCCTGCGCACCTGGCCCAAGGATACGGACTCAATGAGAAACTCATCGTGCTGAGGGAAGAGAAAGAGACAGCCATGTAAAGATGCTTGCTGTGCATTTCACACATATTTACTTAATTATTGGGTTCATTCTTGTTTATTAATACACTCACGTTTCCCTTTTCAAATTTGTTAACGTTGTTTTTGCTCATAATCATGAGTCGATCGCCCGTCTCACCTAGGTCACCAATAACATTGAGGAAGACGGTGGCATCGGTGCCACTGCCACTGACATTTCCTGTGCAGATGGTGACTCTGTACTTAATCACTGAAGAAACAAAGAGAGAGTAAAGGAGCTACATTCACTCAAGACATAGTGTTTGTAATTGACTGTGAACATGGAGTCTGAACATCTGCAGTGTTCTGCAGAGCCCTCTTACAGGGCAGTGGCTCATCAATAAGTACTCCTGTCGCTGGAAGCTCTCTGACAATCTCATTGTCATCCTCGTTGATGTCCAGCCAACGGCCGCATTCAAAAGAATATTTCTCCATGGTTAGCGTCTTGAGCAAGGTGACCTGCAGAAAATCATAATTTGGTTCACAATATTCCTTTCAAACAGGACTGCAGCAATGACAGCATCTAAACTGCTCAAAAAAAGAAATAAATAAAGGAATGCTTTGAAAACACATCAGATCTCAAAGGGAAACAAAAGTCTTGCTGGATATCTATACTGATATGGCCCTGTCCAGCTCTTCTAGAGTCCCTGTCGCTTCCTTGCTCTTGAGGCTGTGCTGGGAGACACAGCAAACCTTCTCACAATGGCATGCATTGATGTGCCATCCTGGATGAGATGGACGCCTTGTGCAACCTCTGTAGGATCCAGGTATGACCTCATGCTAACAGCAGCGACACTGAACCTAGCCAATGCAAAATTAGTGAAAAAACAGCCAGAAAAGATGAGGAGGAAAAACGTCAACCTCTCCAACTGTTAATTTCATTAACACCAAAACAGCTGAAGCTGATGAGATCGGCTTCAAGGTACATTGTTTACTATTTCAATACATAATAGCATGCTAGCATTTGTCAGATAAAGTTGAAGATATAAAGTTAAAGCAATCTTTAAGGTTTCACTTAATAGTTGTCAAAGCACGGGAATCAACAAAGTCCAAAGGCAAACATTCCCAAACAATTGCTGAGATAGTTCACACCGGAGCGAAGTGTTGAACTGGTCCAAAGACTTCAACATCCACAGTACAAGTAACACTTGCTCAGTGCCAGATTCATTGCTCAAAGGTGACCCTGTACAACAGACTTAACAGCTTATACTGACAATTTTTTCACCTTTCCTAAATGCCAACCAGCGAATGGATGTCTCTTCTCGTGCCAGATCCGCAGTTTCAGCAGTCTCCCAATGTCTGGCATTTCAATCTACAATTATCCCCAAATGCAAAATAAGAATGGATAGTTTAGGAAAAAAGTTTCTTTGACAGACTTTATGATTATTGTGCTAAATGAACAATAGATGAAGCTGTTTTATTCACCTTATCAGGTGAACTCAAGACTTACCATGAATTTATCAACCTGGCCTTGTTCAAAACTGTCCGAGTTGTTTTCTAGTTTCATTTCATCAGACTTGCCCTTCTCTCCATAGATCTGCAGAAACACCTGGGCATCTGTCCCTGCCCCTTTTACATCTGAGGTCCAAATCCACAGCGACCATGGGTACTCTAAATGGAAACAGAGTAAGTGTGACACTAAAGTACATATAGAAGATTTATGTTTTGATGTTTTATTCACTGAGTAAAGCAGAATGAAGACACCCACTCATCTGTTTTTTCTGCCTGAGAGAGACCATCTCATACAGCTCCCTCTCAATCAGCCCATCTCCCTCATCCTCATCCAGCCACATCCCACACGGAAACGTCTGCTCTATCCCCGTGAACGGACAGTATATAACCACCTGGATGAGAAATGGTTGATGGATGTATGACACTTTGAGAAGTGATCTGTTCATACTTAAGAAAAAGAAAAAAAATACCTTTTCACAGTACCATCCAGCACCAACTGCGCCATTGTCGTGCCCGATGGTGACCCTGCTGAGTGGGCTCATCAGTTCACAGATCTCCACATTGAAGATGTCGATGAGACCGCGCTCAAAAGCCCCGCCTTCAAGGAAGACTTTGCCGCTGTTTTTTATGCCCTTAGCTCCATGCATCACCATGTGGATCTTAGAGTTGGTCCCCGCACCCCTCACGTTTCCAGTCATCACTTGGACATTGTACACAATTCCTAAGGAGCGACAGGAAAATGCACGACACATTTTTGGTCCAAAGTGTTAACACTGAAATTAACATTGGCATCATCATCATCACACCAGTAGTCTCTTCTAGCTCCTGATGTCCTCTTGACTCATTTAGTAGCTAAATGCTCCACTACATTGACTAAGCACCCAGTGTCACACCTGAGAAAAGAATGTGCAGTACATTTTTAGAGCTATAAACTCTATTGAAAAAAGCAGGTGAACCTGGTATATTTTACTGTTCATATAGGTCCACCACTAACAGTGTTCCCTTTAAAAGTTTCTCAGGAGTTTATGGTTTGTTTGTTTTTTTCTTTATACCTACAGTGGCATCAAATAGTAAGGTGAGTCAACTCTAAGGGTTCAGGACATAATGAAAACAATCTGGTCTTTAGCAAGTCTTAAATTTAGGCCAGCACAATCAAATGATCAACCAAACATGGCATATTACACAGTGTCATTACTTATTTTTTAAGGGGAAAAAAGCCAAAATGCAGTCCACTCTCACTCCTTCGATTAGGATTAGGAGGGTGATGAAATGCACTTGATTTATTGATCATTAGCTATTGTGATCACGTCTATAAAAGCAGAGGTTTAGTCAGTGTGCTGGTCAGGAACAGTGAGGGGTGTGTTAACACAAAGCCAAGGAGGAAAGACATTAGCAACGATCTTAAAGAATCAGTTGTTGCTGTTTAGCTGGGTATTTATGAATAATTTAAAGCCCATCATTCCACAGTGGGAAAGATTATTCACAAATAGAAAAGACAGTTGCCAGGTGGAAATTACGGTAAAAATCCCCTCTTGGTAAGACTGCTGTGCTCAGAGAAACAGCAGAAACCCAAGAGCTACATCACAGACTCTGCAGACCTCAGTTAGCATGTTAAATATTTAAGACTAAACAAGTATTGTTTGTTTGAAGAGGCTGTCAGGAGAAAGTATTTTCTCTCTAAAAAGAACATGACAGCGTAGCATCTGAACAAACCACAAAACCTCTGGTACAATGTTCTCTCGAGACCAAAGTGAAGCTGTTTGGCCTTAATGCACAGAGGCACGTTTGGCAACAACCAAACACAGCAGATCAGCGCAAATGCCTCCTACCAACTGCCAAACACGGTGGTGGAAGGTTCATGATTTGTTTTTGCAGCTACAGGACCTGAACACTTTGTACTCATGGACTTGATTGCAAACTCATCTATACACCAAAGAATCCTATAGTCTCATGTGAAGCCATCTGTCTAAGAGCTAAAGCCTGGCTGAAACTGTGTCATGCAATAAGGGAAAGATTCCAAGCAGAACAGCAAATGTAAAACAGAATAGCTAAAAAGAAAAAACAAACTGGTAAGACCTGGTAAGGACTAGATCACTTTTTATTATGTCCTGATATGTAAAAAATGGACATAGTGTCTACTGTCTTTTTCTGCTCTTTTCTACAGCATGTCTTTTATCCTGTTTTCCTTCTCTCACCCCAACTGGTCGCAGCAGATGGCCGCCCCTCTGTATCTGGTTCTGCTGAGGGTTGCTTCCTGTTAAAATAGTTTTTCCTTCCCACTGTTGCCAAAGTACTCGTTCATAGGGGGTCATATGATTGTGGGGTTTTTCTCTGTATGTATTATTGTAGGGTCTACCTTACGATATAAAGCGCCTTGAGGCGACTGTCGTTGTGATGTGGAGCTGTGTAAATAAAATTGAATTGAATTGAATTTTTTGCCATGACTGTTTACATGCTCTCCAATGTGAATGAATTTTCGTAGAATTTCAATATTTGACCTAAAAAACCTCTACATGGGAATAGAAATACTTGTCAGCATTTGCAGTTGTAACAGGGCTGTTAAAATTCTTCAATTTTAAAGATGTTACGAATTTGAAAAACTGGCCTTTTAGCCAACTGTCTCCACAGACTTTGAGCTTTATACATTGGTCCAAAAAGTCCATTTATATTTTAATATTATCCACAGTAATTTTGCATCAATTTGAACTATTTGCAATTTCAGTTACCCTCGAAAAATTGGTTCCAACAGTTTTTTTCTCACCCATTGGCTGCGTGGCTCCAACCAACACATCTCTCTGTATTTTGCCATCACCTTCATCCAAGGCAAACCAGTTATACACCGGGAATTCGTACAATTCTTTGTTACCCATGTCATCTATTACCACCTACACAGGAACATTACACACTATCATCAGCGTTTTATATATATATATGTACACATCTGAGCAGATTGCGTATGCTGGTTTACATGCCTTATCCAGAAACCATCCAGCTGAAGAGCCTCTGTTGTTGTGACCTATAGTGATTTTCTTCAGCCTCCCGAGGTTTGGGGCCTCTATTGTAAACTTGTCCTCTGACCCACGTTCAAAGTTGTCTTTGTCACTGTCCAGTCTTCTCTCCCCTTTGATAATAAACACACAGTTTATAGCAAACACACACACACACAATAACCACGTATGTCATTGCAAAGCTTACCAGTGATCATGGTTTAATGTACCAAATGTTGAACACTTTCTGGCTTTAGTTTAATAACTATGAAGATTTCACACAGTTACTTCTGTTTGTGTAACTGTACATTTACAGTATTATCTTTCTAATTTTATTACTTTGTACAGCTTTACATTTTTTTGTCAACCATATTAAAAAAAAACCTTTGTTCCCACCCTACCTGTGTCACCGTTCTCTCCAAAAATATTCAGGAAGACATCAGCATCGGTTCCACTTCCCTTCATATCAGCAGTAAACACGCTCACTATATATTTATTCACTGCAGAACATGGGACATAAAACAAGTCAAGCAATCTGAAGGGTATGTAAGTAGCACATAGCAGTCTCTTCGACACTCAGATGGCTTCCATTTTAAATATTCATAACAGTGCGTGTCTGTTCATTACAGTTATATTGCTGTGACCACTCCCTCACCGCACAGCACCCTTGTGTCTTTACGTGAGCCTCAGGTTCACAGTGCTTTGCTTGATTGGCTACAGTCGCTTAAATGCTAGATCACGTTGCCACAGAGGACACATGGGCTGTACCTGAGGATTACACTCTAGTGGAATTCAATGACAGCCTGAAACTCTATCTAAAACACTAAGCTATCGAGCACTGGTTGTGTGCAACTGGCCAGACACATGGCTCTAACACATAAAAAACATCAGACGTAGTTCTCATTTAGAAAAATAAATATTTAAAATGATTGTCCACTTTGAGTGGTAGAGACCAGAGTGCTTTCTAGAGGCATTACATAATATTTGGCTTTTAGACATCTTATTACAACAAGAGTCAACCATTTCTAATCCCCGGGGTTTCTCTGACATGTGGAGAAGGTATTTAGGACTGTTATTTTGTTTTAACCTCTGTGAACATTTTGGTCTGCTTATTATTACAGGTTTGTCCCGGATTGACCTACATTTCGGGACGTCCATGGGGTTCATGCTGCCCAGCAGGTCCCTGACAAACAGGTTGTCGCCCTCCTCCCGACTCAGCCAGTTGTTGCAGGCAAAATAAAAGCGCAGATGGGGTCGGTTCATGTCAGTCACCACCACTCTATCCAAGAACCAGCTGGCACTCATCCCTGTGTTGTCGTGCTCGATCCTGAGGAAATCAGCAGATTCAGAGAGAGACACGAATGCAGCCTGGAGGTAATATCAGATGAGACCCTCACATCTCATTTGTTTTTTATTTTAAATGTCTGTTTGAATGTCTTCAGTGTTTAATACTATACAACAATGGTTGTTGTGTTTAAGTATTGCAGCTTACACTATCAGACACTGAAAATGAATACGATGGGGTAGAATAACAAAATGAATAATGCACTCCCATGTCAAATCTAGAAATCTACACTATGTAGATAAAAATACCAAGCCACCTACACATTACAACAACGGGAGCTGCTTATCCATAGAAACACATGGTGTGAAGCTCCTGGTGCACAATTTGTGTGCTGATGTTATTGCCACAGGAGGTTTAGAGCTCTGCTGTTATTGAACAACATTGGTAACTTTTAAGAACTAACCATCTCAGCATCTGGTCAGTGCTCTGTGTGTGGCTTATATAGTGAGTCACAAACAACAATGACAGGACAGGTTAAAAGTTTTACACTTTTACTGCTGTTTATGTTCGGTTTGCTAACTCAAGATTGGTGGAGCTGCTCAGACTTTCCAAGTAGGAAATCTGAGTTGAAGGGGTGTCTCAAATTGAAACTATAACTGGGAACTTGGAAATGTCGACGTCTGACTTAACCTGGAATGCGGCATTAGTTAGTGACTTCCTTTGTCTCGGGATGCTTGATTAGTTTCAGCTGTGTCTTATTACCCTTATGGTTCCCATCTCCCCGATTATCTCTTCTGTGTATTTAAAGCCTCAGTTTGCTTGTGTTCCTTGTTGTGTTGTCCTATCGCCTGCTGTTCTACATCCAGCATGTTTCCTGGACTTATTATCTTTGTAGTTTGGGCTTGTCTTTGTTTTGTTTAGTTTTGTTTTTATCTGTAGATCTTTATTGGCCGAATAAACAGCTTACTTGTGTTGATCTTTGCCTCCCTGTGTATTTGCATTTGGGTCCCCACCTCAGCCCACTGCAATATATATGACAGCACTTTCATTACAGTAAGGATTAACACTGCCCTGGCAATGTCTACAACAGGAGAAGCTTTATTAAGTTCTAGTTTGGCCAAATAATCCCCGCACATAATCTCCTTACCATTTTAGCTTTTTCCAGAGTTTTGAACTGTATTGCTTTTTTCTACAGCAAATGTTGAATTATTCACATGCAATTTGAGTAGCCCTTAGAATTTTAAGTTCTTCTTAAAATGTCTTAAGCTGATTTGCCTTGACCTTGAAAAAAAAAAGCAAATAGGTGGACCTTGACTGAGGATCGTCTCCATAACAGGTAAGAAAACTGTGTCTGGCATGCTAGAAAAAGAAACAAAGTTTTAAATCAGAATGCAACATTATTCTTTTAGCAAATCCTGACAATTCAGCATGTTTAAATCTTGGGGCCTGTTTTCAGAGGTCATGTCTTGTGGCTGCGATGTAACTCTGTGTCTTTCTCTCTAGAGGAGACAAACTTCACACAGCAGATGGGGCTTAACCTTCTGTCACTGGATGAAATCCTTTGATGGCCCGCCGCACAGCGAGAAATGTTCCTGTGGGATCCTCTTAGTAAGCTGCTGTTATGCTGTGTGAGGAATGCTCAACTATGAAGCAGAAATTGTGATGTTGTCAGTGACCTGTAGTTGTGCATTCTGGGTATTTAATCCAGACACAGTAATGGGGTATTTAAAGCGTGCATACATGTGAGTTTTTATACTAGTTATCACAGTCGACTATTAGCGATACACTACCTCAGTTTCTTTAGAGGCCCCACGTTGTGTGTTTTGATTCGGAAAACATCCGTCTTATTCTTCTCAAATGCAGTCCGGCTTCTGGAAAATGTCAAAATGTGAATAATATCAGTACAATGCTCTGAATGTCCCAGTCTAGAGACCCAGAGACACGTGACCTAAACTCTGGAACAGTAAATCGTATCCCCCTTAATGACGCAGATTTAGGGTACCCTGGTTGTCTCGTGGCAGTGGTATAATCTGAAACCTTCACCTCTCCTGCTTCCTCCTCAAGTACATTTACCCCCTCCCGGAGTCGAACCAGGCCCATGAGCACACCAGACCCCCCTCTGCCCAACACCGTGAATCAGACACCCTCTTTTCCATTAACAGAGAATACCTGCCTTTGTGTCTGACCCATATCTCCATCTGTTCTCATCTTCCTGCAACATTCAGTGGACAGACAATGCCAAGGCTCACAAAATAAGGTGCACAGTGTCATCATACTGCAACAAACTGCCAAGATTGAAATACTGTACAACACACATGAATACATGCCCTCATTCTCAATGTCAAATCACCTGCAAGAGAATGAAGGGGAGAAACTGATTATCCGGTGGAGGGGTGGAGAAAACTCACAGCAAACTTTGGAATTCATGCAATTTGAACGTGTTTTATAATTACACTGAATTTCCAAAGAGTTGCATTTTTAATCTGCCTCACTGATCAGTGGGGCAAATATTCTCGGAGACATAGCAACCCTCCCTTACCTGTATCATGCTGTTAAAGTTTCCAGTGACGATAACACAATACAGGCAGGACCTAACTTATATTGGAGTAAGGTGAAACTCCTTACAATGCAGTTTGTTTAATATGTCACCAAAAGGGGCTCCTGAACATCTGTGTGTGTGTGTGTGTGTGTGTGTGCGTGTGTGTGTGTGTGTGTGTGTGTGTGTGTGTGTAGCTCATCGGCTGAGCAACACTACAGTCACACAGCAGATAGACAGTAAATGCAAAGGATGTGGACGCTGTCTGAAGTGGATGGGTGAGACCACCACAAGGTGTGGGTGACATGGTCCAGAGTGGCTGACAGTAACATGGTATATCTGTTACGCTTCACAGGTAATCCTATCTGTCAATCAATGTGTGCAGAGATAAAGGAAGCCTGCTGCTAAGATCCCCTGAGAGTCATTTGATCGTCCCCAGAAATGACATCGTGGTCTTCTTTCATTTATCTCTAAATGGAAATGAAGACCAGCCATGTCACATAGTTCCTCCTTACTCCAGATATCCTGTGTCCAACACTTAATGCACTGTATATAAGAGACATTCCCATTTACCAACAAACCTCTGCTCTGTTGTCTGATGTCAAAGAATTTACTGGTTAATATCTTTTTTAATGGCTGGTGTGCAAAGTCATTTTATCTTGCATCACTGGTTCTTTGGACATCAGGTTTTGATGTTAAACAGGAATTCTCTCACATACAGTGTTATATTGACAATACAAGCCAACACAAGGACAGGATCATAAGCATCATTTTACAGTTTGATTAAATAAAAAATACCTCTTTTCTGTGCTGAAGGAATGGAGAAGAATAGAAAAGATTAAAAAGTCAACAACTGACATTGAAAAGGTGCTAAACTGGCATAACAAACTGAAAAAGGACGTATTAAACATCATATGATGGTGAAACAGAGTAAGTCACTTAGATCTGATTTAAACAAACGAAAAAAAGCATATTCATCAAACGAATTCAAGAACACCACCAAAAGCCCTTTTAAACTCACTTGCTTGCCAGGTGGACCTTGGGCGTGACGCCAAAGTCTCCAAAAAGGGTAACAAATACATTTGCATCTGTCCCAGCTCCTTTAACATCACCAGTGACAGTAACTACCTCGTACACTGGAAGAGAGGGGAGAAGGGAGAAGAGAATAAAAGGGAAAATACAATCTGAAATACAGTCACAAATTACATTATATCTAATACAAAAACTTAATGAATAATCACTTGAACCAAAGGACGAACACAAAGTCACATCCTCAGTGTCCAATAATCTATAAACATTATGGAGCATTATGTTTCCTTCCATGCACAGTTGCCAGGGAATTCAATGAGGCGAAACTGCAACGAATCCATGTCTGGCATTATACATCAGCCAATCCTCTCTCACATTTCATCCGTCTGTAAAATCTACCTGAGGTGGTGACATTCACATCGTTTGCATGGAGGAGAAGAGAGGACGAATCAAACTAAGAAAAAAATCAAGTCGTGCAGAAAATAAATCCTAATGACTGCTGATCGCTCGACTTCTACTCAAGAAACACCCTTTCAATTTGTGGGTTATTATGAAGTACGGGATAAGTGGTGGCAGCATTTAAGTTCCCTCTGTTTTACATTCATATTCATTAGCAGATCAAAATAACTATTTTCCTAAAAGTAATACTTTGGTTTAATCCATGAAAAAAGTTTTAGTGTTTTGGAGCTTTAGAGTAACAATCTAAACAAAAATCTGCTGTTTTAGAGAAGATTTCAAAAGGATGTTCATTCTGTTACAGACTATAAAAAGGTAACACTTTGGTCCAGCAACGTTAAAGTATCAAATGGATTTCTTCTGTTTTGATTTCATTTGAAAGTATCGGTCTTTGAGATGAAAGTCTATGACCCAGGGATGAAACAACCAGTATAAAGTATGCCATACATAGTGTGGGAATGAGAAGCACCACTAACCCTTTCTAATATGTGGGTAACATTTTGAAAAAGTTCCTAGCCTTATCATCTATTTTGTAAATGAGTGGCTCATTAAATGCAATAGATTTGGAGAAGTTTATATATAAGAGAGTCCTGTGAAAGTATACCCCCCATGATTTAATACCTCGTAGAACCACCATTAGCAGGTGAAGTCTTCATTTTCTATTTGGCTTTATCCATCTCCCTCCTAGCTGTGGAGGAATTTTATCACACTTTTCGTTACACAGTTGCTTCACTCCATTGATGTTTGTGGACATTTGTTTATGCTCAGCTTTCTTATGGTCCAGCATCTCAATCAGGTTGATGTCTGGACTTTAACTGAGCCATTGTAATACCTTAATTAGTTTCTTTTTCAGTCAGTCTGTTGGGCAAAGCTTTAGCTGTCCAATAGATGGCCTAATATTTGACTGTAGAATACTTTGATAAACAGAGGGGTTCACGGTTGACTCAAAGACTGCATGGTGCCAAGGTCCTACAGCTGCAGAACGAGCCCAAATGATCACCCCTCCACCACCATGCTTCACAGTTGGTTTGAGGTGTTTGTGCTTATATGCTGTGTTTGGTTTTTGCCATAAATGGTGCACAGCAAATCCAGCATGTCCAAATTAACACTGTCGGATTTGATTTCAACACTATTAAAGTGTCTATATGGGTCCACACCAGTGTTAATTTAACTCTTTTTGGAGAGTTGGTACGTTAACTCTGATTTAGTGTTAAACACCAAATCTGTCTGGAGTTGATAATTTAACACTTGGTGTTAAGAGTTTATATATTAGCTCTCAAAGAGTATTTTAGTTTAACTACGTAAGAGTTATCTTCTAATTCATTCTAAAAAGCGGGAATTTTACTGTTCTGAACTTCTAGAAATTTCTTTTGGAAATAAACATTTACTAAAAAGATGCAATGGTTTTTGAAAAACATTTATTCTGAACTGTGCACCACAATTTCAAAACATTTTCTGAAAGATGTAACAGTATACATGTTCTCACTTTCATTAGAATTTTGTTTATCAAAAGGTCTGACATAGGTGAGCTGGTAAATGCAAATAACAGCATCTCATCACTTATTTCTTCAATACAATATGCATGTCCTTCATTCATCCCTTTGTGGAACTTCAACGCACTTCTGCTCTCCCCCATATTCCATCTTCACAAGCATATCCTGTGCGGAGATCGAATAAAAATTAGTTGACAGTAATTAATGGCACAAATAATCCAGTAAACAATTGCAGCACAGTAAAAAAAAAAAAAAAGGAATCCTCTTTGAGCCATTACTTGTGTAAAGTATTTTCCCAAAAGACAAAGGCAACAGGTAATACTGAACTAAATGTAAAACCTCAACCTTTTTCATTTTTACCTAAACCGTGTGCACAAAACTCTGGAGGGATCTATGCTAACGCTGAATCCAGTCAGGACGTCTGCTACTGCTGTTTGCTCGTTTTTTTTAATGGGCGATCGTTTTCAGGCTTCAAGTAGCACCATTATACTAACATTTCACATTCTAGACATTGTTTTAGGTGTATTTGACCAAAAGTTTGACTGAAAATTCACATGCAAGCTTTTTTTCAAGGCTGTGGTATTTGCCTGCAAACAATACCTTTCAGCTAGCTAAAACAGAATATTATGCTATCACCGAGCAACATGGCTAATGCCTTTCACACAGCTTTGTCTCAACTCCAAAGAGCCACAGAAGTAAAAGCTAATAACAATTGAAACAATCTTTGAAAAAATGACTTACCAAGCATGGCAAACAACTCAAATATGTAGAGCAAAATGTTCTGAAACGGCTTCACTTCAGCTTCGATTGGAGCCGTGCTGGGGGCGGAGTCTGTGAATTTACTCTGTTGGTGTCATAGCCCCTCTAGGAGTTCAGAGTTAAGAGGTCAAGACTTAATGTTTCCATTGTAACACCTCCAGATTTGACAGAGAAACACTCATTTTTAACACTCGATTTTAACTACTATCATTTTACACCTCAGAGTTACATTAAAAGAATGTGACTCTGCTTAGAGTAAAATTAACTCTACTTTTGCAAGGAGACTATTAACACCAAAAAATTTAACACTTTTGAATTTGCTGTGTGCGATTAATTATGACCACTTTGGTCTCCAAAGGACATTGTTACAGAAGTTCTTTGGTTTGTTCAGATGCAACGCTGCAAAACCTAAGCTGTGCTGCCATGTTGGTTAGACGGAAGAATCTTTCTCCTGGCAAACCTTCCAAACAAGCCATACATGTTCAGTCTTTTTGTACTTGAGCTGTCATGAAATTTAACATTTACATTTAAACCGTGGCCTGCAGAGTCTGGAATGATAGCATTATGTTAGCACACAACACACCTACATGCTCCAGACCAGCAAAATGCAAAAATGTCTGCGTTTATAGAGGTACTCAGACTACATACATATGAGATAGTAAAGTGACTGGTTCTTAACTCTTTTCTACATGTTTATATGACAGGCCTAATTCACCCAAGCACTTTGTTATGCTTTGTATCTAACATTCACACTCTTACGGATGATTATTACGTTGCCCCTACTGAGGCATCCAGGGATAAAATGAGATGACCTGTCCTATCTCCTGAGCTACAGCTGGAGTTGGTGGATAAGGAGCTGTTTCGAGAATGTCCTGCTGCCTCTGCAAGGTACCTACTGTCTCTTTCCTTTGCACCAAAGCAGATAAAATAAATTCACAATGGTTAGTGCTTTCTAACTGGTTGGACTGATATCCCTGAAATTAAGTGGCTTTGTGTTATCGAGCGTTCCCTTCATTTTTAGTATATAGGACTACAAAACTAGACTAAAGTGAATCTGACATATATGCTGCAGGGTGTCCACTGTTCTAGGTAAATGTTAAAAAAGCCAGTTTGAGGTGTCATATGAAATAAAACTAAATACTAAGGATAAATGCATAAGAAGGCTAGACAGCAAGAGAATATCTTAAACCTTCTAGAAGATGGAGAGAGGAAATGTACAGATCTGATAAAGGAGCAATTTGATCAAAGTCAATCTGATACCTAATTAACAGTGAGGCGAGCTATTAAACCCAGCTTAAGGAGAAAGAGAGACACCTGATAAAATCAGATAGACAGTGGCCTGGTAAAACTCAACCATGATAATCTCCTTGGAGTGTCAGAAACCTGAGTGGGTCAGTTAGGTAACAAAGATGTTCTCACTGTAGAGGTGTATCACAGCTACAAATACTTAATGTTCCTTTTATAATCTGCAAGATGATCAAGAGCTTCAAGTAAATCATTAACTATATAAAGTCAGTTTTATGGAGGTGTTTATGTGGAAACACATAAATAATGTAATTGAATGTAATAGACAAATTATGATGTTGCAGTGTTGCATGTCTTGTAAGCTCTTGCAAACACGTTCAGAAATGTAAAAAAACAAAAAAACAAAAACTGAAACAAAGCAAAACTTCTTTTGGGGCAAAAGTACTAAATCTGTGCCTTTCCCAAGGTTGTTTGAATATATATCCAGCAAGATATATATGGAAAAAGTGCTTGTGCATGTGTATGTGTGTTTGTGTGTTTGTGTCTGGAGCACTGAAGCACAGTAAAAAAGCATTATATAAGAGCCAGTCCATTTACCATTTAGGAGTCTGCTCAATTCTTCATTCTGCAAATAGCTTCCACTGTAAAAAGTTCACAAGAAGGACAAGAAGGAATAAAGGGGCTTTTGAGCTTGACCTTTTGAACTATGACACCATCTAATTAATTTCTCTCACTGGATGCACACAAAGAACATTGTGTTAGGATATTCATGATGACTGATAAACTGCGATAAATATTCTAGTAAGCATGTTTTATATTGGGTTATTTCATCAGCAGTACTCGTGAAAAGGCATTTTTAACCTAATCCTACTAACTGCATGTCTTTGGACAGCAGAAGGAAGCTGGAGTACCCATGCAAACATTGGAAGAACATGCAAACTTCACACAGAAAAGCTCCAGCCAGATTATGAATTTGAACCCTGGACCACTTTACCCTGAGGCACGCTACCCGCCTGGTTTTTGTTTTTAGCTAAACTGACAGAAATTTCTTTATCATCATCTTGTCCCCAACTGGTAACAGCAGATGGCCACCCCTCCCTGAGCCTGGTTCTCCTGGAGGTTTCTTCCTGTTAAGATGGAGTTTTTCCTTTCCACTGTCACCAAACACTTGCTCATAGGCGGTAAACTGATTGTTGGGGTTTTCTCTGTATTATTGTAGCGTTTCTACCTTACAATATAAATCAGCTTGAGGCGACTATGCTATGATATTATGGTATTGGTTTTTTTTTTCAGAATAAACAATCAAAACAATTTAAGTAGGAAACAATTCCAACATTCTGTCAAAAAGTCAATGATTTGCATGTCAAAAACCTGACTTGCAAGCTTAAATTGAATTCCATATCTGAAATCAGTGTAAAAAAATAAGTCTAGTCTAATCAGAGGATGCTTAAAATATGTTACATGACAAGAAAATCTTATGCTATTAACATTATTAACAAAAAACACACAAAATAGTCCTGCAGAGTTGATTAACATCTTTCTGAGGGCCTCTGATCTGCTTTAAGAAAGCTCCTTTGACTCGCAGGCCTGATTCTGGCCCCGGCTGTGCTCCCAGCCCCTGGGACTGGGATGGCACCCAGCACCTGTCTGCCCCCGAGCCACTGTTTGGCGTCATTCATGTAGAACATAACTGAGCTTTCACCCAGAACAATAACAGAGGGATTCCCCGGAGCGCTCCAGCTCAGTGCTGACAGAACTGGAGTCAAGGTTTGAGCAGCTGATACACTCCAACATATTGACTCAGATTTTTTATTTTAAAAGCAACATGTGAGGTTTCTCCATCTGCTCTGCAATCAGATGCTCTTACCTTTCTTTTTGAAGTATTCATCTTCATATCCATCGGATGAGTCTGTGTGGTAGTTCAGCAGTTCATTCTGGTAGATTTCAGAGTAGTCCACCTGTTTGCTTTTGGACTTTTTCCCCTTCTTCTTTTTATCTTCATCACTGTCTGCTGATCCCTTTTTTGCCTTCTTTTTCTTCTTTTTCTTTGTTTCCTCCTCCTCTTCCTGCTCCTCAATTAAAGGCTCCTCATCATCGTCATTGTGAGACTTTTTCTTTTTCTTGCCATCTTTGGACTTTTTATCTTTGGAACCCATCTCCGCGTCCCCCTCCGGGTTCTCTGCAGAAGATTTCTTGTGCTTTTTCTTCTTTTCCTCCTTCACTCCCTCGGTCACTTCTTCTTTGAGTTTCTGTGATTTCTTCTTTTTGGTATTGGTTGAGGGATCATTGTTGTTCTGCTCACCCTCATCATCTTTGCCTTCAATCACAGCCTCAGCATCCTCGTCCTCATCTGCTTTCTTTTTCTTCTTTTTCTCTCGTCCCTTTCCCCCCTCTTTTTTAGCTTTCACGTTCTCTGAAAGCTCCTGATTCTCAGTGCTCTCGGAGCTCTTGTGTTTCTTCTGACTCTTCCCCCTTTTAGTGGTGTCCCCTCGGGTCAAACCGTTGCTCCTCTCCTTTAACTTTGGCTCAGTTTCCTCCACTTCGTCATCAACCTCTTCAGTTTCTCCTGAAGCTGTGGATTTTTTCTGTTTGGACGGCATCTTTTATTCATTCACTTCCCTGACCCTTAGTTTCGTAAGAGCTGCGTAGAGTTTCTAATGGTGTAAGACAATTCATTTGACCCTTGGCTGCAGAGATGCTCTGGGATCGTGGGGTCGGAGCAGCCACTGAGGACACACAGATGGAGGGATGACTGCCTGGACGTCTCCTACCTGGCCACACAACCTGCAGACACACACACTCACACACACACAAACACACCATGCATACACACACATCACTCATGAAAAATTAGTGTCACTTCAGCACTCACATGACCCACAGGAGAAAGCCCTGTGAAAAAGGAGCCTTGCACAGACAACTTATCCTCTCTGCCACGGCACCCTGTATTATTCATGGTGTCAGGATCGCTTTACGGGCCGGGGGTGTCTCGCTTTTACCTGCAGTCGCACTCATACAGACAGGACCACAGACACGCATGTACACATCCACACACACCCCTACACACAGACACACACACACACACACAACTTTACAATTACTTCTCTTTGTTTATTGTTGCATCGAGTGTGTCTAATTCACATTCACAGGGTAAAAGCAACTTATAATTCTATGTAATACTCAGACAGCATTGATTTATTCTACTCAGTGCAACTTATAATGAACTCTAACAAAGGTAAGAGCAGCACGTTTTAGGAAATATGCTGCTTGTGAAAAGGCTATTGCTAGCCTGTCTCAGTCAGGAAAAAAAAGTACTGGCTCTGGCTGGTGTCTAGTGTTAAGGTTCACAATTGAGGAGGGAGAGTACAAACCACCCATGGTCCAGAAGGTCTTGGTCAAACAATGATTTTAATGAATACACACGTGTGGGAAGACACTCTGTACGCCGACAGCAAGTAGTCTTCAACTTAATCAAAGCATGAACAGATATTTTATAGCATCAGGGTTTGATTTACTGACGCCCCTTCATGCGTCACAGATACATTTTATACATAGATCAGATCAACACCACAATGACTTTTAACCCAGAAGATCATCTTCTATTTTCATGGCTGGTACTTTCCGTTCTTGTCTTAAAGTGAATTGTTCCTCTTTCTTGCCGAGACAACAAGGACGGTTCCTCTTTCACCGAGACATGACTAATCTCTCCTCTAAATAAATCTAACTCATGTGTGTGTGTGTGTTGACCTCACATGCTCTTTGTGTCACCTCTTCACCTACTAACTGTCTGTGTCTCGTCCTCAAATGCTCTTTCTCAATTCACCTGTTGCACTTCTGACCTTTTACCAGAACAGAGGCTCATCCTTATGTGTTACAACCTAACTGAGACTATGTATATGTCCTCTACTAAATAAATGTTTTAACCAAGAACCTCTACTAAAACCTTAATATAAAATGACCTGATATAAGTGTTTTGTAAGCATGTATTGCAATTCCTTCTATGTTCTAGTTTTCCCTCAGCATGTATCACCTGAACAGTCACGTCAGTGAAGCTTAAGACCTTTAAAGAACCTGAACATCAACTCAAATAAGCACAGATATGCATTGTGTACACAATAGTTATAACTGCATCTGAAATACAAAATTAACATCATCATAAACATCTTAAGGCCATCTTAAAGCTATCTGTTACATTGTTAAAGCCTCGTCTTAGCCTACTGCTCAAAATAACTTCCTGCTTCTGCAAACTCTCTGCAAGCCTGTTTCCTGTCAGCCTGTGACTTTTAGCCTTTCTGAAAGACACACACTGTTCAACCCCTGAATGCAATATAAACTCCAGATTATATTATTAATGCAATGGTAATAATGATGATAATTTAACAATAGCAGTAAAATAATTTCCCTGCTCCACACTAGAAAAAAAAAATATATTTTTACAGTTTCTTCTTTATTTACAGACGAATCAAACACCATAAACAGCATATATAGTTATTTAAAAATAATCAAATCAGTTAAAAAATTAAAATCACTCTGATGTAATTTCCAAATTGAAGTAAATGAGAACGTTTCTAGTTTTTGGACATTATTCATGATGCAAGTCAAAACCAAATAAATATATACATATTTAATACCCCAAATAATACAGAAGAAATTTCCTCACATCATTTGCCCAGAAAAAAAATACTATTTCTGTGGTGCTCTAATGATGGAGAACGGGAGGAACTATTGAATCTAAATTAAAAGTTAAATCATCTGCGGGTTAGCATCATTTTCCATATATCAGGGACTTATACAATAAATTATAAATAGAAATAAGAGAAATAAACTTAAGAAATAAATAATAATGACACCCTGTTTCATGCATAAGTTCCTTTGCATTGCTGTTGTATCTCTGCCTCACTGGCATACACATCTGCATTTGACAATGTGCCAAATCATCCCATTAGCCTTATTGCTGCCATCTGACACCTGATGATGCAGGCATCAAGGAGAAGGGCAGAGTTTGGTCATATTGGTCTTTCAACATCAGATTACCCAAAGATTGGCTGACAGCAAAGAGTCAAACCTCATTGGATTGCTTCACTGCACTTTTCCTCCCCAGGAGTTATTGTTTGTCTCTCGCCTGCCAAAATTTCAAACTTTTTTCTAATTCACATTCAGCTCAGCTGCCCTAAAATTTCAGTTTCACAGGTGTGTAATAATTTTTTGAAAAATGCATCACTCAGCTACTTATACCTGTGAGTTGAGGACATGTATTTGTTTTAGCTAGCCTTTTTTCGCCTGTTCTTGAACAGAATCAACTTTTTAGGATAGCTGTGGAGTGCACATTGAGGCTGTGGTTTTACAAGTTTATTGTTTTACACTTTTTTTAATGCAGAGTTTTGATGCATGTTTTTATTCATGTGTGGTCACATTTTCACTTCACACAGCAGTGCATTCATTCACACTCTCATCCCAACACAAAATAATGAACATACAAGTGAAAATTCAGACAAGTTTATTTACAAGCACAGTAGCAGTATAAAGAATGATCCAGAGTCATTTAAGAAGCACTGTGTTATATATTACCTCCATTCTTTACACAGACCAGATCCCCTCTATTTCCACTCTTGCTCATTAACTGTGACTGTAGAGCAATTTAGCTCGAAACTTTTTGGTGCTCCATAAACACACAAAGAGTCTGTATAAAGACATGAAGGAAACAGCATATTTTTTTTTAATCTTATTTGTAATGCATTTAAAGAAATAATGGACAAGTGCACAGCTGAGCATGAACAGAGGAGTGACTGAAAAGTAAAGTTACAGTCTCACAAGTGAAATAATTTGTTGCATACAACAAAACAAATAGAAAAACCTTTTATGACTTTCCAGTGTACCACAGTAGCATAATACATTTTTGGGGGTCATAAGTGAAAATGATACCACATCATCTCAGCCACTTTAACATATCCATCAATCTTTCTCCAAGCAAGAGTCTTGTGTACATCTCCAAAAGCACTGTGAGCTTCAGTTGAGGCTTAAGTGTAAACATAGGCTATATCAGTGATCGCTGAAGCAGGCACACACAAAGCCAAGTATAGAGTAAAGTCATGCAGAGCACTACGTGGTTATGAGTGGAGTTTACAGGGAGGGACTCCAGTAGAATACAAGCCATGAACTGCACATGAATTGCTTTACCTTAGTGTGCTAGGGTTGTGCTTGGATGAAAAGAGGCAAACTAAAAACGTTGTCTGCACATCATACAGAGGGATTCCATACCTCATAAGGCAATAAGGCTTAAGACATGAAAGACAGCGATAGGCTGGGTTGCTTTAAAAACTGGAAAGCCAAAAGTTCTGTGGAGTTGGTGTATTGCAAAATATTTTTCTAGCTTTCACCCTAATCTATGACACCCCACTCCTCCCCCAAAAAACGAAAAGAAAATCTTGCCTCTTTTCCACCAGAAATGATGAGAAATATTTGGAAATGGGAGAAAGAAGGCCGCGGAAAACAGGCCGTTTCAAGAGTGTTTTTAAAATATTCACCGAGGGAATATGGTGAATAGGAAATAGATTACAAAAGTAGACAACTGAATTTTACAGTTTGATTTTCTTTTCATATTTTTTAAAATATTAGCTGAATATTAAGATTCAGACTTTGTTTTTTTTGTTGTTTTTTTACACAAACATTAAAAGCTGCCACACCCACAGAGTGTCTGAGAAAAAGAGAGAAGAAGACGGGCTTAAATATCTGTGTGACCAAGTAGAAAAACAACACCTCTGTACAGCCGAGCCACTAGAAAACTCCACAGAAACAACATCACTATGAAGACCACTTTGTTCACATTAAAAACAAGCATCCAATGGTCTGACAGTCGGAGATAAGATGCTGGCAGAAGAGAAATCTTCAACATGTAGATGAGAGTGTCCCAAGGCCAACTCTGTTTGAACTGGGGTCAAAATAGTTGCCTGAACTGAGATTGCCGTGATGAAAACTGGCCTAAAGACAAATTAAAAGGTCAAATCTTGAGCAGTTGCATTAAAGCAAATTACTAATTAGAGTGAGGGATCATGCGCATGGCCCTGTGTGTACGTTGATGATCCCACGTGTATGCATGTGAATGAAGTTGAAAATTTCATGAGGCATTGCGTGAAAGCCCGGCCGTGGTTTGACGTTGTCATAGTAGTGGTGTGTGATGAAGATGCCAGAGGGGTTCATAGGAAACGCCCAGAAACCGTAGAGGTGGACCTCCTCGCACATCTCTAATGCGGCGGTGACTAGCATCAGGCCGCTGCTGAGCCGTTTGGCGCGGACGCCCTGCACCGCCCAGAAGCGCTGCACGTTAAGCAGATACTGCGGGTGGAAGAAGAACACACCTCTCTGGGAGTCAAAATCATCCAGCATATACTTAACTCTGAATGACACGTCGGTGTTGCGGGTGTTGTAGAACGCGGGTAGCACCACTGAGGAGTTTTCGTAATTCTGAAGGACGTCATAAAACGGCCTCCGCCATTTCTCCAGCTTCTGAAATCTGCAGAGAAAGTGATTCATGTGATAAAAGGAAAAGATCATTGGCAGAAGCTGAGCTAAAGAGGTGTTCTTTCTCAGACCCATATTTACAGTACCTCTCAGTTATAATGCTCGGGTTTATTGTCACCAGATCTGTTTTAGTCCCAACATCTGCTGAATATTTGTCATTAATGGGCGGTATGTTGCATCTGCAAAAAAAGGAAAATAACGTTTCACTAGAGTTTAATAATCATTTAGATTTGACTTGATATGTTTAAAAAGAGGCATGCTGAGGAGACAACCTGAAGAGCTGCACAAGTAATCATATAATAGTTTTAATAAGAAGTTGTTGGGGTATTTTTCTTTTTACAATAAATTACATAAATTGGTTAACCAACCAAAAATCCAGAAGAAAACACATTACACAAAAGGCATAAACTGATTTGCAGGTCACATTACACAAAAGGCATAAACTGATTTGCAGGTCATTTGGGGCGACCGTGGCTCAGGGGGGTTGGGAACCGTATCTGTAACCGGAAGGTCGCCGGTTCGATCCCCTGGCTCTCTGTCCTGGTCGTTGTGTCCTTGGGCAAGACACTTTACCCTACTTGCCTACTGGTGTTGGCCAGAGGGGCCGATGGCGCGAAATGGCAGCCTCGCTTCTGTCAGTCTGCCCCAGGGCAGCTGTGGCTACAACCGTAGCTTGCCTCCACCAGTGTATGAATGCGAGAGTGAATGAATAGTGGCATTGTAAAGCGCTTTGGGTGCCTTGAAAAGCGCTATATAAATCCAATCCATTATTAAGTGAAATCGGTATTGATCTCCTACCAGCCAGAATTGTGACTCCCACTATTCGTACTATCCTGATCTCAGTTTGTTATGTGCATAAAGCACACCTGTACACACAATCAGTTTCTATTATTCAAACCTGTCTGCCACCATGGGCAAGAACAACGACTCGTCAGAGGACGTCAGAGACAAGATCGCACCATGTACAAGTCAGGAATGGGCTACGAGACCATCAGCAAGAAGCTTAGTGAGAAGGTGACAACTGCTGGTGCAATTATTAAGAAAAGAAAAAAATATAAAATCATAAAGTGATGAGAACCTACTTCCCTCAGTCAGAAGACTGAAAATGGGTCATGGGTCTTTCCGCGTGACAATGACCCAAAACAAACCACTAGGGAAAAGGAGTGGGGAAAGAAGAAGCACATTAAGGCCATGGAGTGGCCCAGCCAGTCTCCAGAACTCAGTCCTAGAAAATATATGGAGGGAGCTGAAGCTGCGAGTTGCCAAACAGCAGTCAAGAAATCTAAATGATTTAGAGAGTTTCTATAAAGACGAGTGGACTAAAATCCCTCCTGAGATGTGTGAAAACTGACCAGCTACAAGAAACGTATCGAGATACTTATCTCACTCAATGACATGAAGCTCAACTTATAACTTTTATGTAATGTTTTTTTTCTTTATCTGTATCAAAATGAAACGACCATAAAAATTAGAAAGTGTTCATTCGTTTGTAAGTGAGCAAACTCATATATTCAGCAGGGGATCAATAATTATTTCCACCACTGTAACTGGAATAAACAGGAATTTTAACATTTGAATTTCTCTTGGTGAAGCGAGGTCTATGGGACTACACTGATCAGCAGCAACATTAAACCACTTCATATTCATTTTGCTAAAACAACTCTGATCCTTCAGGACATTAACAGTACCTCCAGGGATGTCCTTTGGTATCTGGATCTGCAACATTGGCAGCTTGTCATGCTGAATCCCCAGACACTCAATCAAATTGGGATTTAAGGTGTTTGAAGGCTCAATACCTTGGGCTTTTGGGAAGCCACTCTTCAACAATACTTGGTTGGAAGTTAAATGTCAAAGTTACAAAGTTCCATTTTTGTGAATGGTAGAACCAAGGATTTACTAGCAGAAACTTGGATTCTACAACGATCCAAGTAATACGCTTCAGTGGTTTTGATGTTGTGGCTGTTCAGTGTGTAGATTTCAGAATTTAGTGCTAGTTTATTATTTGATGCTTTGAGTTTAAAGGTTGGGGTAAAATTTCAAAGAATTTTGCATGAAAGAGGAAGTACTTTTATGACTTCTTGTCATGTAATTTTTCCCAAGTTAAAGTTTTAATATTCGTTCATTATTATTTTTTATTATTCATTCTCAATTAACCACCAATTGTTCAATGACAATTTGTATGTATTCCTCGAAATTAATATAAAGATCAAGAATATTAAATCAGAACAGAATTCCAGGTAACACTGTACAACTCTCACATATCAAATACTAAAAGACTGCATCGTGAATACCTAAAAACAAAATCTGCTGAGTCAATTTCCTTTCCACATTTGCTGTTCTTGATGATACCACCATTTCCAATGACAGCACATTTCTTGAACTGCGACTTGGAATACGGCATATCCTGAAAGACATGAGGTGGTAATGTCAAATGAACACAACACAAGAACTTTTGAAATAAAACACATCAGATCAGCAGGTTTGGAAATGCCCACAGATACAGTAGAAAATAGCAAACACTCATAAAGAGGTGGTGAACTCACATCTGGTAACATCTTGAAGATCTCAGTAGTAATGGGAAGGATCCCACTGGTGTCCACCTCGTACCTCAGCTTGGTCCCTGCAGGAGTGTTCCTCTTGGTTGTGAACAGAAAGTTAGGAGCATTACAGCAGCGCGACAGAGACATCCTTCAGGACGACACCAAAGAAAAGTAAAACTTAGCTTTAGAAGATGCACGGTAAGATCAAAACCAAAATTATTTCAACCTTTACATCCTAATTGTTTTGGGTTGTTTATCAAAAGATGGTCATTACAAATTAACAATGTCTTTTTAAATAAAATGTTATTTCAGCTCTTGATATCGTCTTAAAACATACCTTTGATTAATGAGTTTGCACATTTTTTAAAGAGCCCAGAACCCAAAGATGATAGTTTTATAGATCACTGGTCACATTGTTAGATACACTTGCTTGTTAATGCAAATGTCATCCAGCAATTCAATGCCTTTTGGCATGTAGAGCTGGTCAAGACAACCTAATAGGTGGTGAATTACTTTGAATGGTTGTTGCCATACAGGCTGGTATTTTTGAGTATTTCAGGAGCTAAGGATTTCCCACACAACTATCTCAAGGATAAAATACCTAGTGAGTGGCAGTTCTCTGGGCAAAAATGTCTTGGTGTTGCCAGAGGTCAAAGAAAAATGACCAAGCTGTTTTGAGGTGACAGGAAGACATCAGAAACCCAAATAACCATTGATTATATACAAAGTATACAGAAAAGCATCTCTGAATACACAACCTATCAAAGCTTGAAGCAGATGGGCTACAGAAACTGATGCTAAAGTTCACATGGGCTCTCCAAGGACGTGATGGAGATTGAGATCATGGATGTGCAGCTAAAAAATCTCTAGCAACTGTGTGATGCTATCATGTCAATTGAGACCAACATTTCTGAATGTTTCCAGCACCTTGTTGAAGCTGTGACACCAAGAGTTAAATTCTGTAGACAAAAAGGAGTCCAGCCCAGTATTAGCAGGGTGTAACCAAAAACGCTCCCATTGAGTGTATATAGTAAGATCCTGAACATGTTTGCTTTTTTCTTTTCTATGTAAGAATATATAGTATTTTATCCAGGATACTAATCCTTCATCTTATTCTACTTGGTTATTTATGATTCCCCAACAGTCAGTTCATCGAAATATTGTTCTATAAAATTTGGGGTTGGTATTCTCCATATTCTGTACTATTTGTACATATTTGGCTTGTAAAGTTTACTGTATTTTAACTACATTTTATCAGCAGAAGTAATCATTAATTTTCTGTAGAGGACTTCCAAACCAATAAATGTCAAGGTGATAATAGATAATAATGTTTCTTTTAAACTATTCAAAAGGTAACCAGTGCACTTCACAAAAAACACAGTCTTTAGAAAAAAGACCTTTTCGATAAATGCAGACATTTACATACATAATTCCTCTGCTCAGAATGAGTAACACTTACTTAAAGTTGCTGGCCTCCTCCTTGTTCTGCTCCCACCTACACACCTGCAGGTTTCGCCATCTTTCAAAGAGATCTGACGTTTTCACCCTGGTAGAGAGACGGACAGGATTGAGAGACTTGTGGGATGAGGAAAGACGACTTTATTCCGACTGACATGGTTTTTCCAATTAACCATTATTTCTGAAGAGGCAACAAATTGAAGAAACACCTTAAACGTTTCAAAAAGATAAACCAGAGGCCAAAAAATTTACTGCAACTTTACTGATCACCCTGGATCTCGACTCATTAACAGAAAGCACATCTGTAAATAGATGTCCTTGAACTGACATGCCCTTGGAGATGATTGGGGCGGCGTGATTTGCTCTGGGAGTCAGGCTTGTGCGTTCATTTTGCTGCCTGCCAGAGTGACAACAGCTGTTCCCTGCCGCAGCCAGAGTCGTTCTAGGGCTTTCATTGAGCACTCAGTATGATTTTGATAATTAAGCTGCCAGCCTGAGGGCCACATGCAAAAGGTCACTGGACATTGTTCATATTCACACAAGAGGAAAGATGCTGCTCAGATTGCCTTTGGAGCAAGTGGCTCATTGAATGAATCTGGCCAGTGATCTACTGTATGTTGTAAGCATGTTATTTATAGTGTCCTGTAGTGATAAGAAAATAAGGAGCGCAACAACTTGGCTCAATAGTGTTGGCAACAAAATGGATGTTATTGAGTAATGAAACTGCTCAAATGGTCAAGAATTGCCTGAAGTAACAACATAAAATAATCTGCGCTAGCAAATGTGTCAACTGTATTGACACTGTGTGTACTTACTGAAACATGTACTTATTTTTGTTTGTCTTTTTGGTCACACTATGGCATGACTCCAGACCTGAAAGTGTTGTTTACTTAGCTGGTTGACCTTTAATAACTCAATAACTATTACTGTGAACTTTTATGATACTGGATGGTTGACAAAATTCATTGGGTTGCCTTGAAATCTTTCATCACGCCAGTGTCAAAAACTGCTGCCCAACAGCAAGAAAACAAATAATATTGGTCTTCTATTGGTGGGCCTCTTCACCATGTTTCACGGTGCTAGTGCTAGTTTAGCCAAAATAAGCAAGTATTGCTTTCTACACTACGCACTAAAACACCCTGTATGTAGGGAGACTTTGCAAATTAAGCCTCCTAATGTTAGCTGATAACACACCACCTTCTCATCTTAAAATAGCCACTTCTAGCGTTAAAAAACCAACATGTCAGAAGTCAAAATGCTAACACAGGGGCTTCCAAAACAGAGCTTCAAAGACAGCTAGTTAACGTAACAGAGCTCTCATCCATCTTTAATGGAATCATGTTCAAGTATCTTCAAATACTATCCTTTTCAGATTTATTTTGTGCCTTGTGCAGTATTAAGTTGTAGCATTGAGAATGTTAGCATGCTAGAATAGATTTAGCCCATTTTTGCCAACAAAGCCTCAGCTTACAAAGAAATAATCAGAATGTTGTTGACACATTTGGCTTGCATTCATCACACTTCACATGATATTGTAATGTGTGACATACAGATGAAAAGTTCTGCAGTCATTAGTTGGCTATAATGACTGTAAACTAATGAGAATTAAAATCTGCTGAGATGTGTCAAGGTTGTCAAGGAGGACAACTTCACTAAAACCTGACCAATACTTTAGAAGGACGAGCAATTCTTGAAAATGCCTGTAAAACTACCAATACTACCTTCACCATGAGCACAACTTAGCTTATTCTCTAAGCTAAGTTGTACACAAGTACAGGATGTCATTTTAGAGTTGTTGTTGTTTTTTTAACAAGATTGTTAAGGGCCAATCTTGTGGCCCTTAACAAAGGGCCACAAGATTGGCCCTTTGTTAAAATATCATCAATATCTTGCCAATACTCTTAGTGGAGCAGTCAGGGATGATAGACATCTCATCATCAAGTTTGAAAAATATTTACACCTAAAATGCTGACTTTAAGTAATCTGATTACCTGTAAATTTTACATGTGATTTGGCTAAACTGGTACAGTGTAATTTAATTATTAATTACTTGAATAAATAAACTTTTCATTTTATGTATTTATGTTGCATTTAGTTAAAATTATTGCTTCTTTTAGTTCAGTTAAGCTACAAAAGAGTTTAGAACTCCTGCTTTGACTTGGATTCATATTGTTGTCATCCAGAACCAGACATTGTTTTGAAAATGCTAGTTACTCTTACGCTGGTGGTGATGCTTAATTTTTAACTTCTTCATGCGTTTTTTTTTTTCTTCTACTACTCAATTTATCTTCACTGACACTGTACCAGTGAACCCTACTCCTGACACATGAATACTTTCATACATGATAAACACGCAGGATTACCTTGGAGATTTTTTTACCTTGTTAGATGAAACATAATCGGACACTCACATTGTCAGCACTTTGACGTCTATAATCTCCTGTCTGAGCTCCCTGCATGCAGTAGAGTTGTAATCAAAGGAGCCATCATAGTTTTCCAGATACCTGGAGGGATAAAAAGAGTCATCCTCTGCTTACATCTATTCAACATAAAAGAATTTAACAATAAACAGAAGAGATAAAATACACTATGCTTAAATAATATATATATATGTAAAACAGTGTGTTTAAAGGTCACAATAAGAAAAAATATTTCATTTTTAATATAAAATGTCTATGGTTTGACTTTATGAAATACTAGAATATCAGTAGAGCATTGTGGAATGACAAATGACAGAAATGATGTCACTGATTTTAGGCGTCACAAACAAGATAGTAACATGTCTACTGGACACTTGCACCAGATTCTGTTACATCTTAGTCTAAACCAATGTCATACACTAAGTGAAGAAACGTAGCACCTCTCATATTTTTATATAGTTCACTGGCTATGATGAGAACTTGCATGGTGTAACATTGGTACTCTGGGGCTAAAATGTGTGCATACACTGTATGTTCACATGTTGAATTAGGAGAGAAACAGACAAGGAAATAGGGCTGATTCCAGTGCTTGGCTTGCTAAAATGGTGGATTAGACGGTTTAGCGGTGTAGCATCTGGTGGTTATGAGCGTGGCCGGGTCGGTGCTTTTGTGTGAGGAGTAAGTAAGTATATCAGCTGTGCTGGCTGGAGTAACGTGACAGTTTGACTGATTTATTACAATTTTGTCACACTGTAAACATGAACACATACAACAGTAGTCATGCAAACAAGTAACCATAACAAAGAGGTAATAACAAACAAAGAGTTTGGGAGGAATTTTATCTTTTTTAATAAGGACTAAAGAATTGGAAGAGCTTCTTTTAGACACATGTGAAACAATCGTTACACTGGAATGGCAACATTAACCAAAAAGTATACAAAAATAATGTCTTTAATGTGTGGTGTGCTTTTGGTTGATTTCACAAAATGGTCGTGTGAAGAACGCTGGAAAAAGAGCCATGCTGGCTGGGAAATTTAAAGTCGGCTGTTGTATTTCTGTGTACTGATGCCTCATTTCTTCCAGCCTTTTGTTTAAACGTGATCAGAAAGCGGTCAGGATAAAATGTGTGTGTGGTGGGGGGCGTGGTTAGTATGGAGGAATAGGAGCCTGCTAGTATTATGTTTTGTTGGGTAGTCGATTTTTAAATATCACTAATTACTATAATGCTTTGTTGAAATAGCTTGGATGTACATCTGTGAAGCAAAGAGACTCCGTTATGGAGATGTTTGGTTTCATCCTAGGGTTAGAAGCACAGACAGTATCAAAGATGCACGTAGCCACCATCACAGAAGTTATTAAGTTGAACGTTTTCATGTGGTCACCCTGCTGCTTTAAAAACCAGGTGTGGTGAGCAGGCTCTGACTGTTCAAAGAGTAAGGGACTTCACCCCCTGCTGACCATTCAAAAGAATGCAAGCCATGGTGGCTTCACCTTCAGACCCAGAAGCTACATCCATCTTTCACACTGCACATGTTTAGAAGCCAGGGATGAAAACTGAACTGAACATGTTACATGATTTAGGTTCTGAGGGGGAAAAAAATAAGGAAACACATGTATTTTCCCTCATGCTTATCCTATTACCACAGCACCATTTGCTATATTTCTGCTGCGATGCCTGCTAACATTAACCCTAGCTAACTGTAAATACATGTGCGACTGAAATCTGTCATGGGTTTTCCACGTGCGCTTCTTTGACACTACATGTAACATGCATGGACTCAATAAAAATTCAGCATTATATAAAGTTATTCTGACATTAGCACTGTAGGCCACAGTCTTGCTTTAGTGGTTATTTAGATGGGTTTTTTTCACATTTGCGGGGGGGTTTTGTTCTTACACCATCAATATGATGCATTTGTAAACTGTCTTACCCTCATGAGATTGCTATCTTTATCCTGATCCAAAATCTTCCTGTTAAGGTTCGGCAGTTTATTTTTATTTTTATTCCTATTTATCCCCTTCGTATATTTTATTTATATATGCCTCTGTATTTATATGTGTGTGTGTGTGTGTGTGTGTGTGTGTGTGTGTGTGTGTGTGTGTGTGTGTGTGTGTGTGTGTGTGTGTGTGTGTGTGTGTGTGTGTGTGTGTGTGTATATATAATATTCTGTAACTGTAACTTCTGTCGGTGCTGTGCTTTTGGAAACCGAATTTCCCAGAGGAACCCACCCGAGGGATTAATAAAGTTTTTATCTTATCTTATCTTATCAGTGAGGCACAGAACTGATCCATCTCTTTCTGGCTTCATTCACCTAAATGTTTTTTGTTGGCTTGTTTAACCCAAAGGACATATTGATCTGTTGTATATCTTGTGGTAGAGACTTTACTTTTCTTTACATCTTATTGTTAAACTGAAATAATTCATATACTGGAGAACTACATCAGAATTTTAGAGGGCTCTTGCAATGCTAACAGTGTTTTTGATAATGCTTGGTTAGGGACATGATGACATGTGAATTGGGGGAACCTGCAATGTGTCTTTGTTAGAATGAATGTTGGTATCTGTCGCACATTAAATGGAGCATTCTGTTTTGAAAGATGAATAAAACTGCTGCATATTACTTGTGGCTGTGAGGTAAATGAGGTGAGTTAACAAAGCAAGAAAAAAAAGATTATAAAAGGATGCAACAAGCAATACAATGGAGAGATGCATTAAAGGAACAAGATGCTGGGATAAGATTGTACAAATAAGGAACGATGAAACTGGTTGTCTACATCCACCTGATGATGCAGTGTATTTCTGAGGTTATACAGAGAGGAGCGGTGGTCTCATAGAATATATTTGACACGCTGAATAGAGGCTGTTCATTCTTGTTTTAGCTAAGATGATAAAACCTTTGCAAGTGTTCTCTGTTCAGGTCTGAAATCAAGACAACAATTTACTCCATGAGGTGAATTTCGTCGCTTATGGCTTCTTAGATTGACTGCGCAATTGCTGGTTGAAAAAACCAATCCAAGATGAGCATTTTAGCACAATTTCGTGGGGTGTGGGAGGCGGGGAGGGAAAAAAATCGGGCACGTTCCTGTCTTCTTGTAACAAAGAGAGTACAGTGGGGAAAAGGGGTTAAATCCAGGTCGCAGAGAGAGACAATGCAGATGTGAGAAGGGGAGATAGGAGGAGCGGAGAAGTGTCCACACTATGCATATGGTATACACACAGAGCTGTGCAGAACAGTATGAGACATAGGTTGACAAGGCATTTTGAAATGGGTGCTGGATGCGACACAGAGATACAAGGAGAAGCCAGTACATCAACAGGAGACCGTGGTTCAACCAGCTTCTGAAAGGGGGTGGGATTTAGGGATTTGGGAGGGGTCGAGGTGGACGGGATCAGACAACATGCAAGAGCAAATCTGAAGTGCAACCACCACTGAAAAAAATATGAGAGTTTATCCCTTTTAAACTAATGAAAAAAAAAGAGAGATATTCTTGGGTTTCTGTGAAAATGCTAAAAATGCCTTCAAACTGGCCTACCTTTGAGGGCGTTTTTTTTTCTTCTTAATATCAGCTAGGCAGGGTGTGACTATTACGGAGATCTGTGAATCTGGCTGAAAATTCTGACGGAAACATCTGTCAACATGCAGACAGGTTAAGTTAGAGTTAAACGTGTGATGTAGCCCTGTGACATCAGCAACCCCCTGCTAGCTTCCTAAACCTGCAGATGTCAATAACAAGTAGAGAAGAAAAGTGCAAATGTGCCTCGGCTTGAGCCCTTTCTACAGCATCTGAGGGGAGTCATGGGGTATCAGCGGCCCAGTCCACGCATGCAGGGCTGGGTCGTCACTAGAGATGGTGGATTTGAAACTTGTGATCTCTCATTCACTCTGCCTTTCAGTCTCTCTCTCACTCTCTCTCTCACACACACTCTCTTTTGTCAGAGGTGTTGTGCAGTCAGTGGCGCTGGAAAGGTACCTTTTCCTTCCATTTCTGGCAGGCTTCAGAGATCCGTCATCGGAGAAATTAACGGGACCGGTCCAATTTCCTGTCTCGTCCCCTTTGAGTCGGCTAAACTGTTGCGCACTAGTAAGAAAATGAGTCAGTTTATTTGGGATTTATTTTCCCCATTGTGCAAATGTCAAACACATACTCCCAATCGCATATGTTCAGTCACAAAACCCAGAAAAAGTTGTACCTTTACACACTCACACATGCACATACAGAGGAAGAGGGGACCAGCTTTTTGGCTAAAGAAAGACAGTATATGACACCAAGCAGGGTTACAGTGACACCGTGATCTGAATGATACATTTATGCTGGGCTGATGCCACTAATCTGAGTGTGATTCAAACATTCACACTGTGCAATATTTGCTTGTGTGAGCGTTAGACTTGTAAATCAATATATTGAAGTGAGTGATTTAAGAGATGAGCGATAATCAGTGCCAACCGGCCAGCAGATTTGCCAATATAGTATTAAGCTGCCAATCTAGACCATCTTTTCATCCAGATATTACTGAGAAACAAAGGGAAGATTGGTTTAAGCCACCAGATCTAATAGTATTCAGTGAGTGAGAAGAACCCAGGTGAGGTATCTCAATTTAGAGCTAAAGACTAATACATCGATACTGTACCTAACAAAAAGATGCAATGGCTTGCAGAAGCTTAACCTGACCTTTGGTCTCGCTATGTTAACTTCAGCTGGATGCCATCACAGTACATTTATCAGAGGAGGTCATTTGGTGCATGTGTTTTATAGGATGTTATAACTGTGCCCGGAATAAAAAAAAGCTCATTCTACAGGAGCGAGAGCCGGGATTTCTTTGAGGGAGAAAATGGAGGAATGCAGCTATTTTTAGCTGTCAATCAAATCTGAAAATGGCAGTATTGTTTTGTTGTTCTCAATAAATCCATCCTCCTTTGCTGCACATGCAGCAGATGTTACTTAGACAGGAGGAAAATGTGTTGAAAGCTATTTTCAGCTCAGTGTTTGTGCATTAGAAGGGTTTCTGGCACCAGGATTAAATGGTAAATGTGATCTTTATGAAGGGAAATGTCAGCACGTTAAAGTATATTCCTTAGTTTTGTGGGGAAAAATGTCCAGTCATTTGAAAACTTTTGTGCTTTTCACGTGTTGTTTTTTTACTTAAAATTTGATCTTTGAGATTTTCTCAACATCATCACATTCCATACATCTAAATATCCGGAGGAGTACAACTTCTCCTGTTATGCTGACTATTATGCAAGTACTCATGCGTGACTCATTTCTAGGAGTGCTTTGTGGGTGTCGTGCTAATTTCAGCAGGAGGAGATTGAACCCAAAGAGCATTTCTGGATGCATTATGTGATGGAGCATTTATCATCAGGGGCTCGCATCAATACCAATCGGCAGGCGCGCTTAGCTGCTCTGAGTGCCACTTCAACATCTCCATGGCAGCGGCTGCAGAACCGAACGCTAAAATTCGAGAGGCTTCTGTCCCTCTTCTTGTGCCTCAGACAGGACAAAAGCTAATCAACGCTATTCAAAGTGGCACAGTTTGGTTCATTAGGTTATCTAACCTACACCTTAAACCCATAAACTTCTCTTCCACAGTGTGTTTTTTGTCCTGTCTTCCTCCCATCACCACCAGTCCTCCCTAAACCAGGTTCTCCCTGAGGTTTCTTCCTGTTAAGAGGGAGTTTTTTCTTCCCACTGTCACCAAGGGCTCGCTCAAAGTCGTCTGTTTGATTGTTGAGGTTTTCTCTGTATTGTTGTAGGGTCTCTGTCTTACAGTATAAAGCACCATGGGGCTACTGCTGTTGTGATATAAATAGAATTGAATTAGTCATAGCCAAAACAACAAGCCTACTGCAGGCTTGAGTTTAATCTGACATACTTCCGTGTTGTAGCAAAAATTCAAACTCCAAAAGTGATTACTTGAGTGCTTTGACAGGCTGGTAAGACTAGAAAAGCTCCATACAAATGTAGCTACATTAGATTACTTCTGACTCACAGATCAGCTTAGGATCAGGATCAGCCCTTAGGAGCCCATCTATAAGTCCACATGAGATGCTAATGCAAGCATTTGTAGACAAGCAACAATCACTAAGTTGCCCTGTAGCACTAATGTGCTCTGACTCCATCAGCACATCGATCTGGATGCTTTTTCACTGCTGTGTGTTTCTCTAAGACGACCTCGTCTGTTGTTCAGGCCAAAACTGAAAACTGGGCTGTAGCTGAGCCTCTCCTCTGCTTGTGCTCTTACTTTTTCTCTTCATATTCCTTCATATTGTTCAAAGTGCGGTGACTTGATACCATGTGCTAACATCAATGCTCAGTTACAGCTGTGTCAACAGCACAAAAACCAACAAAAAAACCCCACACGCACAAAGAGAAAAGGCTCAAAATCAGGGAGATACAGCTCACTTACATAATGCAACCAGAAGATTTAATAAACATCCATGACTCCACAGGGCAGCCAGTAATTTTGTGAAATGATTAATTGAAGCAGTAATAGACTCACTGATAATGACTATCATAATTAGTTGCATTTACACTGCCACTCATCATCTGTGCCTTTCTTAATCCCTTCCTCCCTGCAGCCCGGGGTGCTATTCTCTCTATCCAAGAGTATTTTTAGATCGCCCTCCTCAAGTCAAGCGGAGTTGAAAGTTAATGTCTTCGTTCTCAGAAGTGTGTCAGCGGTGTCCCTCAACGATCTCGGGCTGCCACTTTATAATCCTACACTCTCCACTTCACCCCTTTGGATGGCACCAGGATGGCAGACAGGGAGCGGATTTATGTGTCTCTCTAAGGTGCCTCCTTTCAAACTGAACGGTCAGATTCACAGACAGATTTATCAAGTACATCAATGTGCACGTCGTACTGTTTGACTTTAATGGGTATCCTCATGCATTGAACCGAGAGCCCCTTCAGCCATAACACTGACGTATACACAGAGTGAGTTGATGTAAGAGTGATGATACATCTAAACTGTTACTCCATAAGCCATCATTCAGTTTGCCAGCACCCAAATGTCTCCTCTGCAACCATCCTAGCCAGCCTACATGCCTCATGTAATTACCAATCTGTTTTTATGTTTTGTTTTTTTCTGTGAAGCACTGAAGCAAAGAAGTGCACAGCAAGCATCCTGCCAATGTGTTCTCCGGCCAAGGTTTGGAGGAGGGAAGAGGCTGGGTGTGGCCGAATCCATGTGGATGACTTTGGATTGTTTATGCATGGGTAGGTATCATAAGATGACGCTTCTCTCTCTCTCTGTTTCACACACACACACACACACACACGCATGCATGAAAACACATTCCTTTTATCACACTCCTTGGGTCTCTCACAGTCCCCTTCCTCTTTCCCTCGCTCCCACTGAGGTGTGTGCAGACAGACTGTAGCAAAATGGCTGCCGCTGAGCCAACTGGTTTCTGTTGTGTGGCTTGTTCCCCTTCTCTCCTAGGCCGAGCTCTAGGAGGAGAGCAAAAAAAGGCGCAGGGGCGAAACAAAGTGTGTGTGCTTCGCGTCTGAATTCATGCATCTCACTGAAGAAGTCAGGATGCCATGAATCCATGCCGAGTATTATCAGACCAGCCCGGCAGGGTGGCAAGGGAGGGATTAGTTGTGTGCGTGTGTGTGTTTTTTTGGGAGGGAGGGAGGGGGACTTTCAGATTGCAGCACATATATGTTTGCTTTAGTGAGCATATATGTCCTGTCGGTAAAGTATCTGGAGGTGGTGGTGAGGGGGGGGTAAAGTTTTATGTTTCTTTTTGAAGCACCTGAAGCTCAAACATCCCAGCTTCTCAACATCTGCTCGTCTCACGGGGATTTTAAGCACAGAGTATAAAAGAAAGTGACCTGAAAGTTGGGAAATAAATCTTGCAGTGGGTTTACAGTGGACTACAAACCAGGGTCCAACTAAAGAACGCCTCTGTCAAGGGGTTAAATACTGATGCAGAGGCATGAAACGTGGCTCTGCAGTGGCAGCATGTGCACTAGGGTGCAGCCTGGTAAAATGAATTATTTAACAGGGACCAAAAAGAAATACACATCATCTTCAACATGCTGCTTTCTGTCATCATCATCACCATCATCATCATCACCATCATCAGCTCCAGTAGCGTTCATATGTGTTATGAAAATCTGATGCCTCTGTCAGATGTAGGCTACGACCAGTCAAGAAGGCTGAAACGGAAATCAAAGAAAGGTCTTTGAAGAAAAAACGAAAAAGAAGGGGAAAACATTACCATGCACAGCTGAAGCACTGTGTATGGTATGAATGTGATGCTTCGTTTTCTGAAAAGATCAAAAAACAAAAATAAAAGGAACAAAAAGGAAAAGAAATCCAATGGAAATTGTTTCTATGCCACTGGGGAGAAAGAAAAACATGGATGGTTAATTGCTATTGTTCTTTGCAGCCACTAAAGCTTGTCCCGACATGTAGACCATCCAGACTACTCTCATTTCTACTGAGCATGTTCTTACCTCATCACTCACATTTTTACCTTTTCCATTAAAAGCCACTGATATGATCAACAACGACTACAAAGGCATGCTTCTTACCGCTCACTGTCATCCTTACACTCTTGGAAACTGACTGCGCTCTAATGTTCTTTCTAATCGTGGCTGAAGAGAAGAAAGGAGTGGGGTAAAAAAATATCAGCACTTACCTCTTGATGTAGTTTTTCCCGTAGAGAATCTGCTGCAAAAGTGTGACGAGCCCAAACGCGCAAATAAATATGAAACAAAGAGATCTGCTGCCGAGCAAGTCTTTACCCGACGATGGGTCGGAGTATCCCATTTTTCGGCGCAGCATCCAGGGCTGACGGTGACACCCGCTTCGGTGTCTCTCTTCGCTGCATTCAGAACCAGGATGGCAGGTGTCTCGTACCCGCTGGAGTGGACATTGTCCATCACATTGTTTTCCCTTTTAGTCTGTTTTACTGCTCTCTGACCACAGCATCACCGGAGGAAGGTGATGTGCACCGGGATCTGCGCTTGAGATCTCAAATCGTTAGTGACCTTGTTTTAAAATACGCGATTCTTATGTTTTGTTTTTGTTTTTAATGTCTGAGTAAAAAAGCACGAACGGCCCCGGAGGATATTCTCGGTGCCTATCGGTTATCGCCCTATACCCGCTTCGAGGAGGCGCAGTCTCTCCGTCGTGTGCAAGCGGTGCAGATTTGTGTAAAATGCGCGCTGGGTGCAGAATAAATCCTGAGATCTCAAGTCAGACAAAGCAAAGGCATCGATTCTTATAAGCGCGATTCTCGCTCTTTTTCTTTAAATCGGGGGGGCTGAGAGAATAACAGCGAAACACATCCCTCGTGCGTCTTGTCAAATCTGAGCAAAGGTGCGTGACTGAAATCTAAAAAGGAAGGAGGATGCGCCTTTTCCCAGCCAGGCGGACGGGGGCGCGCCGTAATTCATTTAGATGCTCCATACTCAGCCAAAACGCAAGGTCACGGTCTGCCGTTCAAGGATGCGTCTGCGCAGACACGACATCTACAGCCGCCCACTTCACATGACCTCGCAAAGCTGATAACAAAACAAAACAAAAACAAGTTTACCATATTCCACCTCTAAACTGCGAGCCTGGGCAAACTTAAAGAAATGACCAGATTATCTTCCATTACAAAAACGACACTAGCAGTAGGCGGATGGAGTAAGAACTAGAGAAGTACTATGAGTAAAGACTGTCCTGCAGAGCCAGACCATCGATGCCAAGCTGATCTGTAACTGGACGGTATCTGCAGGACTCCTTCTTCTGACTTCTCCTATTTCTGACTGACCCGTTTTAATACAAGGTACATACAATACATACAACTAAAAAATAAAAGATTTTTTTAAAATGTGTCTTGTCATCCTATGGCATGTGTTGCCTCACAGCAAGAAGGTTGTGGGTGTATAGACTTGGAAGATCTCCTGGGGCCTGTGCAGATTCACTCCAAGGCATTCCAGCTTGCCTTGTTTCTACCTGTTAATACCCCACCTTTAGCCTTTTGCCTTATAGGGCAGCTACGATAATACCAGCATCCCTGAAATGGGTACAAGGTTAAGAAAATGGATAGATGGATGGAGGATTGATTGATTCATTAAATTGTCCTCTGTCTGGCGAATAATCAGCAAATGCACCTCACACAAAGACTATGTCAGTATTTTGTTCTGAAGCTAACTAAAATGTGGTCTTTTATTCAATAGGTAGACAGAGTACGGATGGAACAGACGGCCAGTTTACCATATTTGAAACACCTCAAATATGTAAAACATGTCCACATGTGTTTTAGCATTCTCTTTGGTCATAGGAAATTTGTAGTAGGCGAGCCAAAAGTTATTGTCCCATCAGACTGAATAGTTCCTTGTGCTTGTATCACTGTTAAACCAAATTGAGATCTTTGTCATTTTCCTGCTGGGCTCTAAAGCCTGATATATGGCACAACATGGTGTTATTCAAGGTTATCAGACAATCGAGACAATTGTGTGCAGCGTGGTGGTGAGATACAGTTGAGACAGTGTCTGGCACAATGTCTAGCTGAATGCGTGAGTAAATTAATGAGTGATTATCTTTGTTTTTTGAATAGTTTATTAGGCTGTTGTTATGTGGTTGTACCCTGCAGTGTTATTACTGCTGTTTGCAATCACTCTTCAAGTGAATAACTTTCAAATATTGATAGAAATGAAATGAAATGCAATTAAATACTTCTAGACAATTGCAGTTGCTATTATGTGTTTTAGAAATTCTAAACTTTTTACTGCTGCTCATTAAATTAAATTGTTAACAGAAATTAAATTTTTTTTTAATTCATTTTTTAAGACTTTTGCATTTGCATTGAAGTTGTTAGGCAGCTATACAGAATTATGAATGGATGTTTCAATAGCACCACACTATTGTTTCAGCTGCACTTGACATGGGTACAGTTGAGGACAGTTGGAGTAAAAGTGGGAGACAAATGTGGAAAAAACATAAACTACTTATAAATAGTATTGTTTATTATTTTTATAGTACACATAAGGGAAGCATCATATAAAACCTAACTTATTTTAATTCTTGGCATTTGTAAGGTCTACCGACACATTTGCGCATGATTGTGGTCACAGTGCGAGTGAGGACTTTAAGGTTGTACTTGTACTATTCTTCATAATGTTCATTATAACAGCATATTTGGGAAAGTACTGTGAAGTATGGACTAAGGAAAGCAGCCAAGAGGCAGTACAGAGAGAAGCTGGATGGCTTCTATTCTACTGCTAACTCCAGGTGGACGTGGCAAAGCCTACAGCACATCACAGACTACAGCATCAGCTCCATAGACAGTCTTCCAGATAATCTTCACCTTCTACACCCGCTTTGAGACGCCCGGGTAAAGCACAGAGAGGAGGCACACATACAGGACAACCTGCCCTTCACCCCCTCCCCTAACTGGCTCATCGGGTCAGGCACATAAAGAACTGAAAGAGGTCAACCCTCACAAGGCAGCAGGACCAAACAACATCCCTGGGCAGGGTCTCCTCAAGCATGTGCCAGTGAGCTAGCTGATGTTCTCAACTTCATCCTCAACATCACCCTCAGCCAGAGCACTGGTGCCCCTTGTTTAAAAAAAGCAACCAGTGTCCTGCTTCCCAAGACGAGCCCGCCAACCTGTCATGAGCACTCACTCTGACCATCATGAAGTGTTTTGAGAGAGTGGTGCTGGCCCACATTCAGAACAGCATTCCGGACACTCTATACTCCCTTTAGTATGTCTACTGATCCAACAGGTCCACCTCAGATCCTACACTTTTCTCTCCCTCACTTATATAGACACACACCTATCAGAACTTCAGTCAGCATTACTACAAACATAGGCTGAGGGATGCGTTGAGGGATGCATCCTCAACCCTGTTCACCTACAAATGGGTCGCCTATCACAAAGATAGCATCATCCTAAAGTTCACGGATGATACTGCAGTAACAGGACGCATGACTGGCAGCAACAAAACCTTGTGGCAACACCAACGCTATGGACCACAAACGCCTGCAGAGAGAGGTTGGGACTGCTGAAAAGAGGATTAGAACTCCACTGCCCTCTCTGCAGAGCATCTACCATCACAGAGTTCATAGGATAGCTGTCTCCATCCTCAGTGACTCTACCTACCCCCAACATGGACTGTTCAGACTTCTACCCTCAGGCTGGAGGTATAAAAACATGAAATCTAGAATCTCCAAACTAAATAACTCTTCCTTTGCTACTCCCATTTGGGCCCCATTATACCTGCTGCAACTTCATCTCACAGTCACTTGTATTCATACAAACCATTAAGGTGCAAGAAGCCGCTGCAGTATTCTCCTGAACAGGTGTGACCACTCAGACAATATCGCTACATAAGTGCTGATATAGGAAGAAAAGAAGTCAAAACTGGAAGCCATTGTCAAGCTTTTTCCCCCCCCACAAATTCTCAGGTTTCCAAACCGTTCCAATATCTCACTGTACATCTGCATGTCTCTGAGCTTCTGTACTGGAATATCATTAAAGTGGTGGTAAAAACCAGCACAATTCTACACTCCTGTCTTCAGCCCAGCTGTGGTGGTGGCGGTTACAAAAATCGAGAGGTGCACAACCAGCCAAAGTGACACAGGATGCGATGTCAAATTCACCGCACGACACCCATGACAACCCCGTCATGGGTGTCACGGCAGGTATAATGGGGCCATTAGACGTCATCTGACATGAGCGTGCAACCATGGTTTTACAACCGTCTGCTTTTTCTCAAGTTACACACAGGTGATTGCCACTCATTACTGTTTCTACTGCACATGCTACTGTAGCATGCTAAAATGTAAATTGTGTAAATGTGTGCATAGCCTTTTTCAGCTCAGTCTTTTTATTTTATTTATATATATTTAGCATATCTTATATTTCTATTGCATTAATTTTATTGTACCTAGTGTAGTTCTTTATAATTGTTTCTACTGTTTTTAAATTATGATTTTTTTTCTATTTTTTTCTGCGGAAAAAAGAAAGGATTTCATTGCATAGGAAACATGTTTCTGTGTAACTTGAATCTAGAAGATAGGGTTTCAAAAAATTGTTCTAGTTTCTAACTAAATATTGAGTTTTAATAGATATTATGAAGTACTGTACAAGTATTTTTAGTTTTTAGGCTACAGACATTAAAAAAAGCAAAAACACAGTTCTTATTTCCTTGAGCTCTTGATGTTTTTATATACAATATCAATGTAAGCCTTATAAAGATGACATGTGTCATACTACGATGTAATAATGAGTGCGTTTCTTCTGTTAACTCATCAAATTCTTATATTTTGAATATCACTCTTAATATGAAATAAATACTAATCTGAAACACGTCTTACTCGACATACAATTTATAGAAAACAAAATAAAACAAAAATACTTTTTTACTATAAGTTTTTTCTTTCATACGGGAATGCGTCCGAAAGGTCGTGTTTTCATTAAATAAAAACATGCACGCCGGTGTCGCCACTCAGACCACCAGTCAGCCGGTAAGTAAATAAAATTATATTTTTGTTTGTTTTTTGTTTTACCTTTTGCACAAAATGCTTTACGGAGGGGTCACATTTCTTTGTTACACAGGAAAAAGCACGGATGTAATTTGATGCAGCTCCAGCTCCTCTTCCGGTCTCTTTTCCCACAGCCACCGGAGAAAAATGGTATGTAGCAGCGCTGGTAGACAGAAATCTCGTAACATCTGTTTAATGTGCCATGTATCTGACACAAACTGAAGCCACTTCTGTGTCGGATAAACACTGTAACCGGTTGGATGATGTATTTTTGAGATAAAGTTTGATTTTAGTAAAAAATACTGTTGTTCCTGTCACATCCATCCAGCACTTGTTTGCTGTCGTTAGCCTTTAGCACAGTTGCACTGAATGGGCTAAATAGTGCTAGAAGAGGACAAAATATCGTAAGCTTGACTTTATCATCGATTGTGGATTTTTCCGGTAATCACAAAAATAAATGCATGGAAAATACATTTACGGTTGTTCGTTGGCAAAATGGCAACCGGTGTTTTTCGCCGATGTTAGCATAGCTAGCATCTTTTTCATGTGGTCCATTTCTTTTGGTAACGTGTACAAAATTAGTGTCGTCAGCCACTGCAGATTTTGTCTGAGGAAAGCACGCCGGCTTTCATTGGCCGTAAAGTAACTATCATTTGAGCATGTGTGGCAAGCTGAGGCCACGAGTTGCTGCAACCACTGTGATTAAGTGTTTGCTACCACCTGAAGTTCAGTCTTGTCAGTGATGTTTTTAAAACACAAATGTCTGAACAAATGACTGCCTGTGATTCCTCCTTTTTCACTGAGACAAGACTGGCCCCGGCCTGGTCTACAATCAGATCTCCTTGAGTTGTCCCTGATCTCACATGTTTGTCTTGCTTCTCAGACCAAGGGGACATCATCTTTCGGTAAGCGCCGGAACAAGACGCACACCCTGTGCCGTCGTTGTGGGTCCAAAGCCTACCACCTGCAGAAGTCTACCTGCGGCAAGTGTGGCTACCCTCAGAAGCGCAAGAGAAAGTGTAAGTAACCTTAACGCATGTAATAGAATACACTGTTTTTAAATGTGATATTGGCAAACTTTATGCTTGCTTCTAGTGTTAGTGTATTTTTTTTATTTTTTGAAATGGCAAAAACCAGCAGGTTGCTGTCTTCCAGCATATTTTAGTGTAACACCCCACTGGTTTGCACCCATGCCCTGTCAAAAAGGCTGGAACTTAACTCATTATGAGCAGCACTGTCAGTATGCTGTTTAGCTCTTCATTGATGTGAAGTGCCATGCTCCCTTGATTTATGGTGCTGTTCATTTTCAGACAACTGGAGCGCTAAGGCCAAGAGGAGGAACACCACTGGCACAGGCCGTCTGAGACACATGAAGGTCGTCTACCGCAGATTCAGGTAAGATGTAAAAAGGAGCAGATCACAAAGTGTTTCAAGGTGTTCGGTGTGTTAATTTATCATGCTTCTCTCTGTCAAAATCTAACAGAGGTGCACACCTCGTTTCCTTTTTCCCCTTAACATGTTTTTGAAAATCGTCACACCGACAGGATTTTATTTTTGTAAAGCTTTGTTTGCTGAAACATCATTTAGGTGTGGATGAAAGGCCAAAACATAGAAAATGGTTTACAATGATACCTGTGTACATGTGAATGTAGCCTTTGTTTTGTTTGGCGGTTTTTATTTCCTTAAAGAATAATAGGTTACAACTGAGGTTACAAGATTTTTTTTCATGCACTAAATAAATTAAATTGCCTTTTCGTCTTATATTAAATTATTGTTAATTACTTGTACCTGAGGGATACAGGTTAAAATTTCCCTTTAGCTTGAAAATGTCGTTTAAAAAAAACTTCCCATGGTGCTGAATGGGTAAACATAAGTTCCACTTCAAGCAAACTTTACTTCAGTTCTTCACTTTCTGAGTCTTAAATTGGTTTTTAGCCTTAGCATCAGTATTACAAAGTTGTCTTGATGACAGGACTCTTAAACGTGTAATGAATTTAAACACCTCAATGAAAATGTTTGCAGGAAATCACAATTTGTTAAACACAAGTAAACCTGGAGTAAATTCACTTGATTTACTAGCTTGATCTATAAACCTTGGATATGTTGACAAGTTGTGTTGATGTGTTTCCAACAGGAAATATAAGCAGGATTTCTGTATCTTCTATCAGCTCGATAAAACCAAATAATTTTCCCACTTAGACAAAAAAAATTGACATAAAAAGATTAATAGTTTATATAAAGATGTCTTATAAGACCATAATATTTGCCTTTTGACTTTAAGGGATGGTAAAATTTGTGTGCACAAGCAAATATTTGTATCAACAATTCAAGCAAGTGTTTACAAAATCTAAGAAAACTCTCAATACTGAACTTGTTTGGCAGTTGTAGTTAGCATACCACTCTTTTTTTTTTTTTCTTTTTTTTTTCTTCCCTTTTTTTTTATTGGTAGACTTTAAACAGAGTGTTAGGCTTGCAGTGTGCAGCTGGGGTTTTTCTTCCCTCTCCCACTTACTCGTCTTGCAGCAGAAAACTGAGCATAAAGAAGTTGCCAAACATTTAGTATTCACACTTCCTATTAAACAGTTTGAACATAGAGTAACGGGGTTGTGTCCTGCTGCAAATCAGGGTTGTCTTGTCATATTTAGCCCACATAGTTTTAATGTCTCACAGACTGGGTGTATGAAAATGAGGTTTGTCTTCCTCAATGCTGCTCACCAATGATGGTGAAAAAAAAAATGTCTGAACAAATGAACTTAATATGACATCACTCTTTTCTCTGAGGTGAGTGGCATTTCAAGACAAGTCATATAGAAGGAAATTTTGTCGGTCTTACTACTTCTTGAGAGTAAGTGGGTGGTTAAAACTCGTACGTTTTGATATTTATGTTATCATTTACAAAACATTCAAGCTGCACAGTGAGCAGTTATCCTATTTCAGCTTATGTAAACCAAGTCGATCTATATAGGGGTTTTACTTATTGAATGATTTTTTTAATCTGATGTTAACATATCAGCTGATTTTCCAGACACATGAAGCACAGGAACATTTTCCTAAGATTTGTTGTGTGTAGTAAGTAGCTTTTTGTTGTTTGTGGCATGTTGTCAAAAAGGAAGTTTTAGGGTGCCCCCTGGTGGACAAAGCATGTGTAAGGTTAAACCGTGTTTCTCCCATCTCTTCTTTAAGTGGGGGGGGGAATAATTGACCAGCTGTTAATAATATTAAAACAGAGATTGGAAAATGGCTAATAGCGGCTCTTGTTATAACCCCTTTGATAAGATTTATATCAGGCATAAATTATATAACCATTTAATGTAAGAATATGAAAGCCGTACTTAATGGCTCCAATTATGCATTTTCATTTTTGTATTAGTTTATGTAATGATGCTAATAACTTGCTTTTACTCCAATCTGGCAACACAACCTTGGCAGCAGCTGTTGAGTTTCCACTGTCTCAGGCAGAATGCCTGTTTAGCTGCAATTCAGTTAAATCACCTTCACTGGCTCATTAACGCTGGCAGTTACTGCACAGTTTCACAGTTCTAGCTGTTAGAAAATATTCAGTGTAAATAAATAAGGGATGGCGATGTGTGTGTGTGTTGGTGGCATAATGGGTGAAAGCTGCGTGCAAGCCTCACAACAGTTCAAACGTGGCCAAAATTTACAAAACACAGTAGATCTGAGGGCAAACTATCTTTAATCTCCTCTCCGCTGCTTCTGATAACATGAATAATTTACCTGAGCCCAGTCCAGCTAGCAGGCATCGAGTCTGTGTTAAATTGGGACAAATCAGGGAACCCAGTAAATATTTTTAGTAGTTGCGTGGGTGTTTTCTCCTGTCGTGATGATCTTAAGCTTTTACATGTGGTACAGCGGTGACCCTCCAGAAGTGAAGCATCTAAAATGTCTGACTCATTTGGACCTGACATTTGGTGGTCTCCTCCCTCCTGAGCGCTCGGTCTTTCAGTGTTTGAGGTAGAGAGAAGTATTATGTGCTGCCTGTAGGGGAGGACCACGTCAGTACCAACATTGTGTGTAGTTTGTGTATGAAAATGGTTTACTTCCGTTGACTCAGGGATGTGTTTTCCAGAATGACGTTTTTGGTGAAATAAACATTTGCATTCTTAACGTCACAAACTTCCTCCAGTCTCAGTTGTGCCAAGGTGCCCTGCATTTTCTATTCATTCTTCATATAAAACAAGTTAAAATCATTATTTATATTAAGATTTAATCATCAGCATTCAAGCAGGTTAGTTGGGAATAATATTTGGATCGATGTAGTGGTTTTAGCGTTTTTGTAGAATAACAAACAACGTGACTTGGACTTCTTTAGCATGATTACCTCTTAGTAAGACTAGTCTAATATGTCAACAGCATAATCAGTTTTGTTTTTGTTTTTCAGGAATGGTTTCCGGGAAGGCACCACCCCCAAGCCCAGACGCGCTGCAGTGGCCGCCTCAAGCTCATCCTAAAAGACACATTTTTGGTTAAATAAATGTGATGATAAACAGGAGTTGCAGGCTCGTTTTGTGGTCCTTGTTGTCTACCCATCCATCAGTGGCCATAAACAGTGTTGTTGTAAACAGATTTATATACACACACACACTGACTTTGTTTCTTCTTGATTACATTGTATACATCTCCAGTGTAAAGGGGGGGGGGGAAATCAGGAGTTTGTGAAAAGTGGAAACGAACTTGGAATAAAAGGTTTTCAGTCACATGAGCTGGTGTCTTAATGTTGGAGGTTTTCTTACAAGACCAGCCTTATAAGAGCTAATGTCTGGTTTATGGAAATACTGGGTTAAAATATAACAGTCTCATGAAAGAACACCTATGATACTGTGAAATGGTTTTAAATAAGGACAGGGGTTGTAGACATACAGACTTACAGAAGTGGAAGTACAGTTTTGTTTTGTTTTTTACAACATTGTGGTTGGAAGCACTGATTAAATTAAATTCAGTGAAAGTAAAAAAAACATAATTCATATTAACAGGATTACACAACTCCATGGAGTGCAAACTTGATTATAGTTTACGTTGAAATAATTCTATGCAGCTTGAATGTGTTTAACACAAGCAGCGAAAAACTAGCGCTAGTTGCTATCGTTTATGCCGGGTGCCCTTCCCTCTACATCCAAACAGGAAAATAAGTATAGTTGGGTTCACGTGAGAGGTGTAGGAACCCTAAAGTTGGCTGTGGTGGTGAAAGGGGATAAAAAATGTCGGATTTCTGTTTTGAGCACAAGTAGATTTTGTGCTGATGTTGCTCTAAAGCGAACTGCCCTGTGGCTTTAGCATAGCCTGCAGTAAACTACGCAGTATTTCATGCAGCCTTTGAATAATCCGAAGTTGATAAAGCTCAGTTTGTTTTGTGGGAAGTTCGGGGGGTGTAATTTCCAGGGGGGGTTATGACCCCCCCCCCCCCCCCCCCCAAATAATCAGACCCAACCAATATAACATCCCCCAATAAAATTATGAACTATCTTGCATAAATAGGCTGTTGATGTTCTTTACTCATTTCAGTTATTACCAGCAAAATAGTTGCATGTTTAATCATGTGGGAATTTACCCAGATTTATTTATTTAGACAGAGATCTTGATCCCACCAATGTTAGGCACAAAGTTACGCCGATGGGTCTATCAAACATCACTGAGCAGTCCTTACCTTTTAACAATAATCTCTCTTCTTCATCTCTTGTCTCTTAAATCTTACAAAGAACAATATCTGGCTAAATCAGTTTAGTAGGAAGCAAAATCACTCAAACCATAAGACACTACAAAACACTTTAGCATCTTATTCCAGGTAAAATATTTTTAAGCATATTGTTCTAACAGTTTGTAAAGTTAAATTATCTGCTTGAAATATCTAACATTAAGCTTCACAAGAAAATATTTTTTATTTGCTCACACACAATGCTATGATAGACTGAAAGGCTGTGTGAAACAGAAAAATGGAGACAGACTCTTGGCCAGTCATGTAGTCAGAAGCCCCAAAACACACACACTAACAGGGAAGAGAGAAATCATAAAGGGGTAACAATAATCTGGAGGTTGTGTAATCCTCATCGTCCCATTTTCTTGTGGGAAACACAAATCTGTTTGTATGTGTAGGAAAAATGTTGGTGAGAAAAAGTTGTGCTTATAAAAGTGTTGTGAAAGAAAAGAGACCAACTCCAGTGACGTGAAGACCCTACAATAACACAGAGAAACCCCAACAAGCAAATGACCCCTATTTTAACAAGTACTTAGTGACAGTAGGAAGGAAAAACTCCCTTTTAACAGGAAGAAACCAGGCTCAGGGAGGGTTGGCCGTCTGCTGCGACCAGTTGGGGGTGAGGAGAAGAAGACGGGACAAAAGACGTGCTTTGGAAGAGTGCCAGAGATTAATAGAAGAAAAAGAAAATACGCATTCCTGTGGAAAAGCTAAAGCTAATAGTATCCTAGCATGATTCAGCGTAACAATACTAGCCTGCAGTGTTTTCATTGACATGAATTCAGTTGAGGGCTGAACTGTTTCCAAGCCGCAGCTGGTCTGAACATCTGTACACACAGGAGAGTCAGTGAGGCGAAGTTGTTTATTGGATACAACATTGCTTAAATATCAATTAGTCTGCCCACTGATTGCTTTCGGACAGAACTGATCTAGATACTAGAGTTAGTATTCGGTGGTCCCAGAGCTGGCCTTTTTTCAAGCTACCCAAAGTCGCTAACAGCACCCATGCCTGCATAGTATAAGTGCAGCTGGAAGGCGAATAGCAATTAGTTGCTGTGTAACATCCTCAATGACAAAACAAGTCTAAATATTTAAATAATATAAATAATGCAGAAATTTCTCAGAGGAAAGTCTGTTTACAAATGAGTCAAAATACAGAATTTTTATGGCTGCGAGTTGGAAATTCCCCAAGAGGCATCGCAGTGGAGAAAACAAGCGGTAGGAAGTATGTGGTGATTTCTCAACAGAGGTTTCCTTGAGACATGAAATTACCAACAATCTGAATATGGTGATTACCAGATAGAGACGATGGATGTTCAAAGTATTCCTGTTACCAGTAAATCCAAACATTTTCTAAGAAGTTGGAAAGCTTCTTAGAAAAACTTTGCAGATACAACACCAGAGCCTCGGGAGCTGCTTTCAGCACTGTTCCCAATTGCCTGTGCTTATGCATGCGTATGCTGACAAATGTAATCTACCGGGCAGTCTGTCAAGTTGATTTACAGCCTCTTTGTGTGTAGGGGTAGGATGGCTTCAATCACAGATAAGCCTCGAAGGCTTTTGCAGCAGCTGTAATTCCCAACATTCTTCCTGATGCTGTGGCAGAGTTTCTCCTTTGCACTGGCAAAATAATCCTCCACCTCTGTGAAAACTGTGTTGTCCTTTCATATTTTTAACTTGTAAATCTGCCGCATGGCCAATGCACAGTCACTCACTGACTTAGCATATATCAGACAACCTAATTCAAAAATGATGCATGAACGAGTCACTTTAAACTGACAGTAAAATGCTTTTCTTTCTTTTTAAATACAGTTGAATGCTGTGAATGCTGCAGCACTGCAAAGACTCATGGGAATGTAAATGTCTAACAGGATTCGCTTACAAGTGCTATTATTAAGACTTTGTAGGGCATGTGTGAAGTGGTTTAAAGTGCTCGCGTGGACAGGAGAAGAGTTAAGGTTTAATAAACAATGGACCTCCATGTTTCTAGTTATTAATGTTCTCCAGCCAGTTGTTTTAGAGCAGACAAATGTTGAATCAGGGAACTGAGACGATTCTTATTTCTGTCATATTCTGACACAGACAAACACACAAAATACATAAAAGTTATAAATTGATTGATATGTCACATTGAGTGGCATAAGTATTTGATCCCCAAGCAAAACATGACTTAGTATTTGGTGGAGAAACCCTTGAGAAACTTTATAAACAGTTTAGGGTTCTTTCCTGCCACTTGGCAACCGCCTCGTGGCTCAGTCTATTGGCCCTTCAGTGTGATGAAGTCGACCTTAGCAGAAAAACACGCCAAACGTTTTCCACCTCCGTGCTTGACTTGTTCGAGTTGAGTTTGATTTTGGTTTCATCTGACCACAGCACTTTTTCCCAAGCTTGTTGTTGGCCTTACAGCCCATTCCAGTCTTGTGCAGATGTACAATCTTTGGTCTGGCCCATGGTGGTGAGAATAGAAGAAATTGATTTTGTGCAAAGGTGAGCTTTTAATACAATGAGCTGACAGGTATGTCTTTTATGTAATGTGTTGTTTTCTGGATTTTGGCTGAGATTCTGTCTTAATCTGACTTCCTGACTTCTTCTAATGGCGCCATCATGACTTCCTCTGAACTTTCATAAACTCCAGTGGCAGAGGTGACATTAAATCCTTGGCTTATCTCTCTGAGAGTTTATCCACGGCTGCTTTTCCCTCATCTCAAGCAAACATCCGAGGCAGGATGTAAAAAGCACCTGCCAAGAAACCACTCAGTTGGAAAAGTTTATTGTTCTTCTCAGTGCAGGGGAAGTGTCCTTATTAGTGTGCCATGTTAGTCCAGACTGAAATATCTCCACAACATTTTGTGTCTTTTTTATGGAAATGCAATGGGTGATGTTTTATTACGTTATACCCAGAAAAAAATGAACCAATATTAAAGACATTAAATTGAAACGATTACAGCGTCTAAAACTATTTAGCTCCATGATTTACAAGGCTTTACAATCTTAGAAGACCTTAAAACAGTGAACATGGCAATAGAAAGTTAGGCAGTATTTAGGAAGTAGGGCCACTGATCACCAGTAGTAGGCGGTAAAGAGCGGGGAAACCCGCACTTGGCTCCAAGTCACCGTCGCTCTTTCTCTCCCCTCTCCGGGGGCCATAAAGGCGCAGTGCAGCTTGGCTGTGCTCACACACAGGAGTAACCTGTTGGATAGCTGGTTTTGCTTCTCTTTCACGCTGACCCAACACCCGGATCGTCTCCATACTCCTGATCCTGTGTTTACCTGCAAAATCTGGATCCCTGCACCTTCCCACCCGTTGTATGAGTTGGTATGAAAAACTCCTGCTGGAATGAGAGGTAAGTAGAGATCGAGCCCTTTACGTAGAGGTGCTGCTCGGTGATTTGATGTTTCAGCTGCTGGACACGAAACTGACTGACTTTTAATCATGTGGGGAAGCCTCTGTCCTAGGATCAGCCTGTGCGCTTTTGTTGCTGCTGCGGGAGCCTGCGTGTCGGGGTGATGACGTTACCTCGAGCACAGGTAGGTAAAGAGGACTGGTGGGGTTTGATGCTCTGACTTATAGCATTACCTGTTATTTGGAACATTTGCTGCTTTAATAACTGCAAAGTCTGCAGCAAGAAACACACGCAGTCTGTGTTTTGACTAACACTGGTTGATATCAGGGCTTTTTTCTGAGTGATGTGAGTGAAGCTGCCAGCAGCTACACATTCGTTTAACCCCGATAATAAAGACAGGCACTGGTACAGTAACATGACATCATCCGCTGGAAGACTAAGGAAAAGATTATTCGCGAGTAAGGAGGCCTGCTGTTGGAACTCCTTTTAATTTAAATTCAAGTGCAGGCTGAGTATTTCTTAATGTTTTTCTATATAAGGTAGGATTTCAACACTGAGCACGGGATCATTTGTCAAAGTGCTTGGATATACGTTTTGAAGACCCTTGAGGAGACCAGGCATTTCCTGCCTGGCCCATGTGGGCACTTTTTCCATCTCTCATGTCTTACACACGTAATGCAGCATGATCAGCTCTAACTTATTTCTCATGCCGACTCCACCTTTTGAGCACCGCCCTTTTCAGAATGACATTTTTTCAGGATGACATATTTACGCTCATTGTCTCCAACGGAAGACTCGCGCACAGAGATTTATGTCTAGTCACAGGAGAAAACTTTCTCCATAGACTAACTCACTCCTGGTGATTTATGTCTACATTGAATTTAATAGTGCTTTTTGGAAGGTCTATGCAAGATAAAAGATGTGTGTGAGAGATTTGAGAACGAGAGAGATTTGAACTTCTTCTGACCTCTCAGGCAGTGTGTATGCAGTTTACACAGCTGTCAGATGTAGTTACACATTTGTTAAGTGTGGAGGATCGAGGCCAGGAGGTGGCTTGGAGAGACATGAATCCACATGTGCACGAGGAAGTGTTCCATGTCGCACTGTTTTTACTCAGAAGAGCTTGGATGTGTTGTTTATCTTGCAGTTCCAATAGAACTGATCTAACGAGTTATGTAATTGTGGTTATCAGTGTATGGATCTTGGAGAGAAAGAATGCCTGGCCGGCCTTATCTGTCATCATAATGTAAATTAACAGGATTTACTCTCACCCGGAACTTGCATGCAGAAACTTGCGCGTCAGTAGTTTAGACGCCATCCCCCACCAACACCCACCTCCCCCACCAACACCCACCTCCTCCTCACTCTGCTTCTCTGTGTGTGTCCGAGAACAAAGGTCTTTTCATGCGGATGGTTTTTCCCACACTGGTTTATTAAACTTGTAAAGAAGTGTACGATTATCTTTTATTTGAAACCTTGGATAACTAAGGGTCTTGCAAATGCGTGTAAAAAGAAGAATAATTTATATAGGGACTATATAACACAGGGAACTAAGAATGCGGAAATGAAATATAAAGTTTATAAAAATAAGTTGGTATTAATATTGAGGAAAGCCAAGAAAGACTATTATAATAAACTTTTTCAGGAAAACAAGAATAATATTGAGGGCATTTGGAATATTTTTAAAGAAGTATTGGGTAACAAGAACACACCCTCAGATCGGTGTATTTATTTTATTAAGAATAATCAAGTTGTCGATAATAAGACTGAAGTAGCAAACGAATTTATTTCCTTTTTTGTAAATGTTGGACCTACTTTAGCAAATTTAATTAGAAAAAATGACGACCCAGAATATGAAGTTTGGAAAGGAGAAAGTAGAGTGGTTAATTCTATATTCTTAGCTGATATTACCATAAAAGAAAAAGTAGCAATTGTAGAAAATTTTAGAAATAAAAAATCTACTGACTGTGATGGTATAGACATGGTTATAATTAAAAAGACTTTAGACTGTATAAGTATTCCTCTATGCTATATTTTTAATCTCTCGTTATAATCAGGAGTATTTCCTGATCGAATGAAAGTGGCAAAAGTGATACCCTTATATAAATCAGGAGATAAGCATAGTTTTAACAACTATAGGCCAGTGTCTCTTAATTTTGTCACAGTTTTCAAAAGTGCTTGAAAAACTTTTTGCGCAAGACTTGATAGTTTTATTGAAAAAACCAACTAATAAATGAAAATCAATTTGGATTTTGTAAAAATAGATCAACGGCATTAGCATTGTTGACTTTCATTGAAGATATTTCATCTGCAACCCATAATAATAAATACACAGTTGGGGTATTCGTTGATTTAAAAAAAGCTTTTGACACGTTACAACATTTTATTTTGATTTCTAAATTGTATAATTATGGTGTGAGAGGTGTGGCATTGACTTGGTTAAGGAGTTATTTAGAAAATATGTACATTATCTCGGCAATACCTCTGAAAGATTGAAGATTGTATGTGGGGTTCCTCAAGGTTCTATTTTAGGACCTAAACTTTTTAATTTATATATTAATGATATCTGTGAAGTATCAAAAAGGTTACATTTTATTTTATTTGCAGATGACACAAATTTTTATTGCTCTGGAGAGAATTTGAAAGATTTGGTTGAAATTATGACTTCTGAGATGTTAAGATTTAAAAAATGGTTTGATGTAAATAAATTATCTTTGAATCTGACAAAAACGAAATTCATGATATATGGCAATCGTGTAAAGGAGGAAGAAGTCATTATGTCCATTAATGCAGAATTGATTGAAAGAGTTACTGAATTTCGCTTTTTGGGTGTAATAGATGAAAATTTGACGTGGAAATCACATATTGAGTATATTAGAAAGAAGATGGTTAAAAACATTTATATTTTGGGAAATGTAAAAGATTTATTAGACCAAAAAACAATGCGCATTTTATATTTCTCATTGTTTTTCAATACTTTAGTTACTGTGTCGAAGTTTGGGGAAATACATATGAGAATACTATAAAACCTCTAAACTTATTACAGAAGAAAGTGATACGAATGATTCATAACGTTAAATATAGAGAACATACAAATAAATTATTTATAAAATCAAAATTATTAAAATTAGGAGATTTAGTGAAACTATAGACACTATTAATTATGTTTAAGGCTAAAAGTAATATTTTGCCTTCTAAGTTACAAAGAGTATTTTTAACGTGTTCGGGGGGAGAAGATAGCAGAAGGAAATTTTATTTTAAGCATCAGCTAGCTAGGACTACACAAAGATTAATGAGTCCAACGGTTAGGGGTATACAACTGTGGAACTCTCTTCATTATAATTTAAAGAGTTGTATAAATTTACATTGTTTTAAAAAGTGTTACATGTCTAAAACGATAACTCAATATGAAGAATGTGAATGAAATTGGAGTAAAAGGATCCATTATTTTTTGTTTCATTTATTTTATTTACTTATCTTTTCTCCTTGTTACTATGTGGAGTGGTATATTCTGATTGTAAATTTGTTGTTTGGTTTGAGTTAGGACTGGAAATAAGTGTTAATGTTAGTTTGTTCCTTGACTTTTGGTGCCCACTTGCAATATAAGTTGGATTGTAGATAGGGGGCAGGGTTTAATAAGAATATATTCTTCTGCCTGCTCCTTTTCACACATGGTTGCAGTGCTTTACTGACAGAAAGTGTAGTTGGTTTGTTTGAAAGAACTAACTGTGGAAACTGTTGACCAAGTGTGAAATAAATAAATAAATGAAAATGAAAATTATCTGTTATCATAGGAATCCTTTCTAATGGAGCACATTATGCACTCTTTGGGTAGATGGGAAGAAACCAAAGGAAAAGCCGCTGCTGGCTGTTAAAAACGATGCAGGTTTAACAAACTTGTACACGGGCTTCACATTTAACACCCTCCATTCATCTCATATATAAGTCTATGAGTTGTATGATTGGTTGATTAAGAATTGATTTCTGATTGCAAGGGGACAAGCAATAAGTACTTTAAATGTTAAAAGTAATGTTAAATCAAAACAGAATCTTGTGTATAAAAAGCAGCTGGTTGTGGTGGCTCTGGCCAAACTGAGTGTCAGCCGTGAAACAGAAAGCTCTGAAACTGAGTTCTTCCCAGGAAATTCACGCAAGGGGTCACTAGAGGCTATAATCCAGACTATGTGTGGAAAATAGTTTACCATCAAACTGCATGTGCCAGCTTCATTTTACTACAAAGGAGTTTAATAAGAACAGCTAAGCATCCATGGTACAATCAACTGTCCATGTACACACACCTGCCAGGGAAGAACAGAACAGAACAACTCAGCTGTCTATTAGCCAAAGTACGAATGAGCATATTTCCCAAAGGTCAAACTTGCATGTTAAAGAAGTACAAGAATCACTTTGAGAGCACAAACCTCCACCAGGGCAGCTGACTCTCTATTTACTTTTAATTTCATTCATTCTGATTTCTTTGTTCTTTTTTAACATATGGTTACTAACATATGTTAGTAGGTAATGGATAATAGATAATGATTTATAAATAACTGGACATGAGAAACTTGTATATTTCTGAGTGAAAAGACAGCTCATTCTCCTTCTCTTGAACTTTCTTTAAATATCTAAATGTAAAAGTGAGATCTGAGGTCAAATGTGACAAAATGTTTGAATAAAAACTGTAATAATCCTCATATACATCATTCCCAACGCGTTGCCTATATGTGGTCAATATAAACAATGGCAGTAAGAAATTGTTAACATGAGCGCGCTCTACACATTTACAAAGTTTTATCAGAACTCATTTAAGACTTCTTTTATCCAAAACTCAAAACGCTACCAAAAGCATAACCTCCTCGGCGGAGGTAACAGTGTAACGCTTTATGTTATCGAGTAAAATGTGCAATAGTACTCCAACAATAAACTTGGTACCCAGTTATGTGGGTCTTCTCCAGAATGCTTTCCTGAGCAACGATTAGTGCTGTATAGAGCAAATTTCCAAGACTGTCACATTTATGTTGATGTGACACCTGGTGCCTTTTTTCTCACATTGTGTCAGTGATTAATACAAAATTCCTGTAAAGAACAAAAGTTGCGCTTGGAGCAAGAACTTGTTCACCTTGCCTAATCTGCAGAGGTATTTTTTTTAATAAAAGCATGTTTCCAGTAGTGCAGTCTAAGATTCCATCTGTCTCTGATTTCATGTCTGGCTCTAAGGCTTTCTTTTATTCTTTTCCTTTTCTTTGCGTGGGCATTTTCAAATAGCGGTCTGAACTTGCTCGAAGGCAGATGGTTTTGCATGGAATACCACAGGAAGTGCCGGTGCCGCTTCAATATTTGATCTCTCTTTCAGTTTATTTCCATGCCACCGCTTCATATATAATCGGCCTACCTGACGTTCAAGTATTTCCAAATGATCTTCACATGAGTTTTCTTTTCTCTTTATTTTCCACAGTCAATCCATGCTGTTCCTTCCCCTGTCAGCACTGGGGTGTGTGCGTCCGGTACGGTCAGGACAAGTATGAGTGTGACTGCACTCGTACCGGCTACTACGGAGAAAACTGCACAGTCCGTAAGTCAGTTTTCCTCTGTGAGAGTGGTGCTCATATCCTCTTTTATTGCTGTACCTTTTAGGAATTTCAACTATTTAACTTAACATAAAACCAAAGGGTTTTGAAAAAAAAAAGGTTTAATTTCATAGCCCCAGGCTGTCAGCGTTAAAACGTCTGTCTAGACAAGTATTTGGGAAAATTGAAGGAGCGTGGGGAAGTGCCAAGAAGAGAGCAGCTGGATTAACAAAGAACCCTCACATGCTGTAGTTCCCAGTCATTTGTTATGTATTTGGCAGACATTCGCACACTGAGTGTAATAACAGTTAATCACTGCTTTGATTGTACATGGAAAGAAAAAGACAATAGGAGCAGGAGTAGGAAAGAAAAGGAAGGAAAGGAGTATTGGACAGGAAAAGGAGTTACATGTAGACCAATGTTTTCACTTGTTGTGTAACGCAGAATAGACACACATATTGCTCATGTAGCTCCAAAGAAAATATTATGACGTCTTTATGGAGCTACCAGCCAAGTGAAAGGAACAGTTTCACATTTTTGGGAATTACACTCTTTCTTTTTTCAGGGTTTTTTGTAACAAGTAGGAATATATAGGAATATGATACACCAATACTTATTTGTCCTGTTAATAATACACTTTTGATAAAATCAGAAGCCTGTGGTATGACACAAAAACTTGTATTGTCCTGCTTTCTCCAGCTCGTGTTAAGCCTTTTTCACAATGTGTTCAGTTTGTTATCGTTTAAAGGTAAATGGACTGTACTATACTCTACCACACATTCACACTCTGATGGATGCATCGGAAAACAACTTGGGGTTAGTATCCTGCCCAACAATATTTGGCAGACTGGAGCAGCCGGAGATCGAACCTTCAACCTTCAGATTAGCCATTTGTATGTGAAGTCCCATTCTGAAGCCTTGAGATGAGCATTTTACTCATCATATGTCATATAATTATTCTTAGGCTTGGGTTAACCTGATAGAGTAGCAAAAATGAGCCAAACCCCAGTAATTTGTGCTGCTTCTGTACTTTAATGCTACCGCAACCCTACTTTGGTGCATAGTGTGGATTTGATTACATCTACAAATCCGTAGTGGATGTAATCAAAATCAAAGTCATTAACCCTAGATTTTTGGTGGAGTAGCCCTAAAACCACATAATAAGATTCTCATGTTGATGTTTTGGTTTAAACATAAGCACATTTTTAAGGTGTTACAGCAAAACCAGCTGACGCAGTAAACTTGGAGTTTTTGGGGCCCCGAGGGAGGCCGATAATGAGACAGAACTGCCATTATATTTCACGTCATTCAGTAATCCACCGACTCCAGAGGTGTGGGTGGCAATTCAGAAGTCTTGATCCTGGTTTTAAAAGCAAGACCATGCCTGCCAAGTGTTCTGCTCCATAATGACATAACGACTTTGTTATTTAGAGTAGATTTCCAGATCCCCAGTTGCCATGACTTCCAGTAATAACAAGACCGTGTCTCGTGATGTTCTGCCATTCCAGCCGAGCTTTGGACCCGAGTGCGTCAGTTTTTCAGGCCCAACCCAGGTGTGGTGCACTACATTCTCACCCACTTCCACTGGCTCTGGGACATCATCAACCACACTTTCCTGCGGGACGTCCTCATGCGGCTGGTGTTAACAGGTCCAGAGTCAGCAAACTTATTGTAGAGAAATTCATTCTGGATGTTTTTTACACGTTCTGTGTATCTAATACATCTGTTTTTTTGTACCAACAGTGAGGTCAAACTTAATTCCCAGCCCTCCAACCTTCAACTCCAAGTATGACTACCTCAGCTGGGAATCCTACTATAATCTGAGCTACTACACTCGACTTCTGCCTCCGGTGCCAAAGGACTGTCCCACACCTTTGGGGGTGAAAGGTTAGCTTCCAAGGAGCCACATTTTGTAATTAGGGGAGTGTGATAGAAATTGAATACCAAATCGACACCCAACAAGCGGACTGAAACATGACTCAACATGAATCAAACTTTGCTAGTCATGGTTTAGAATCCCTTGTTATTTTTGTTATACTGCCCCCAAGAGGCCAGTGTCTGCTATTGCTCATTTAAATGTGCTTTGTCAAATGATGGTTGATGATTCTGTTGATTAAGAGTATAAATTTAAACATCTGACAACAAATGCTGGCATCAAATGTAAGCTCACATAGTTCCAAATTTAAATCCACATTTTTATGCAAAGAGTGTAGTTTAAGGATTGCTTTTATCCATATCTTGACCTTGGACTGCGCAGAAGTGCAGTTTAACATGTCAGCTGTGTCAGAGCTTCAGTATTATGGCTTGAGTCGGGTGTATCTGTGTTTTTTCCCACCGGTATGGTGCGTGATGCTGTGGTGTTTCTCTTCAGGCAAGGCTGGGCTACCTGACCCTGAGGTGTTGGTTGAGAGGCTTCTGAAGAGAAGGACGTTCCGACCCGATCCCCAGCGCACCAGCCTCATGTTCGCCTTCTTCGCGCAGCACTTCACCCACCAGTTCTTTAAGACCTTCAATCGCATGGGCCTCGGCTTCACTAAGGCTGTCGGCCACGGGGTCAGTCCATCCTGATCTTTGGTGTGCAGCACATTAGCTTTATTAAGGAGTTAGTGTTATATACATAGCATAAGAGCAGAGGGAAACTTCTAGTCTTGATTCTGTCTTTTTGTTAAATTTCAGCAGTATAATTTACATTATGAAGCTGGAGGTTGGTGGAAGTTGGAGGGTAACTCCAGATGAAGTAGCAGCGGCTTTTTACAATTACACCTCTGATGCTTTTTTTCGTTCTCTCCTGCAACTCAAACAGGTGGACGCAGGACACATTTATGGAGACAGCCTGGATCGTCAGCTAAACCTCAGGCTTCTCAAAGATGGAAAGCTGAAATATCAGGTAAAGTCATTTGCAGACTTATATCTGACTGCTTTATTAGGGACGCCTGTTCAACTGCCCCTTAAGTGATCTAATCAGCCAATCACATAGCTGCAATCACTGCTTGCAGACATCCGACATCGTGATAATCGACTTCAGCCTGCTTTCATTTCAGCCCGTTGTGTGGCAGGGCTCATCAGCAGATGTCAGAGAAGTGGAGTAGCTTGCATCCAATCAGTGGTGCTGCTCGATAAAAACCCTCCGAGCTCAATTGCACTGTACTGATTGTACTGATTACACACACCACGGTTAGCTGAAGTTCTCTCCTTGTTTCCCTCATTTAAGATAAATATGTTTTTAAGTGGAATTTGTGTGCATCTCCTTTTGTGTTCAACCCGGTTTGTAACAACATGTTGAACTGCTGAAGTTCAAAGAGAGCATCAGGGTGGGGGCAAAAGGTGGTGTAAGTCATTTTGAACGTGGCGTGGTTGTTTGTTTTGGATGCCTGCAGTTCGTGTGGGCTCACCAAAATTGAGTAATAGAAGAGTGCTCAATTTCAGAGCAAGGCTTTGTGAAAACATGGACAGATCCTGGCTTGTATCGACGGCTGCTGCTGGTGTGAGGGATATTTTTCTTGGCAAACTTTGGGCCACTTAGAACCAACTGAGCATCATTTCAACACCACAGCCTACCTGAGTATTGTTGCTGTGTATGTTCATCCCTTTATCACCTCAGTGTACCCATCTTCTGTTGGTTCTATTGGTCCAACCTGGTACTAGCAGGGTGTAGTTAATGAAGCAGCCAGTGAGTGTACATGTTGATTTAGAAGCGCAACTGTCAGTTCTGCAGTTCTTTTTAAAATGAAATACTTGATCTTCATTAACATTGTGAATTACAGATGACAGTGACTTGTATCATCATTCTTTCTTTTTCTGTCCGGTCAGTTAATTGATGGAGAGATGTACCCTCCCAGTGTCGCTGATGCATCTGTTAGAATGAGCTACCCTCCCGGAGTCCCCGCTGAGGCTCAGATGGCTATCGGTCAGGAAGTCTATGGACTTCTCCCTGGTTTGGGAATGTACGCCACGCTGTGGCTGAGGGAGCACAACCGAGTCTGTGATATATTGAAAGCGGAGCATCCCACCTGGGACGATGAGCAGCTTTTCCAGACCACACGGCTCATTATTATCGGTGAGTTAGACACAGTTCAAAAGGAACAGTGAGCCTGGCATTGCAGACTTCAAGTGTTTAGTGCAAGTGGCTAGGACATGTGACAGTTCACTGCTTTTTCTAATAACAAGTTAACTAGTTTAAATAAAATTTAGCAAAACATGTTGGATTTTATACTAAATTTGGTTTAAAAATGACTTCTTTTTTTTTCTTTTTTGAAAGTTTGAGCCAGACTTGCTCCTTACCAGCATCTGCGAGGTGTAGTGGTTAATACGTTTGCCTTACACAGGAAAGAGCCTCAGTTTGATGTCGGGAACAGACTCAAACCCAGCCTCAAGTGGGTCATAAGATGGTGTACTTCTAGTACTGGTCTCAAGTCAAGATAAATGTGAAGGTTGCATCAGGAATAACATCTGGCATAAAATCTGTGCCTAATTGAAAAACATCTGCTGTGGTGATCATTTGGGGAAATAACAAGCAGTCTTTTGCCTTAAGCAACCACTGAATTCCGCACAGGTGTAGCCAGAGCCTGTTCTTTACACTAAACTATTGCATTTAATTATGTATTGTTTTTTTGGTAAACTTTGTTTGTTTAACTTGAGGTCGAGCCACTGTCTGCTTGGTGCATTTTTCTTTAATCCCTTTGCTTCTCGAAGGCGAGACCATACGAATCGTGATAGAAGATTACGTGCAGCACCTCAGCGGATACCTGCTTCAACTCAAGTTCGATCCCACCCTGCTGTTCGGCTCTCCCTTCCAGTACGGCAACCGTATCGCTCTGGAGTTCAGCCAGCTCTACCACTGGCACCCTTTGATGCCCGACAGCTTCTTAATAAATGGGGACGAGCTGTCATACGAACAGTTTCTCTTCAACACGTCTGTTCTGACGCACTACGGCGTGGAGGCCCTCGTGGATTCCTTCTCCAGGCAAATTGTTGGGCAGGTAGCAAACGGCACATGTTGTGTAATTGTAACACACAGTTATGGTGCATTTTTACAAGTTAGAGTTGTTTGGACGTCTGTGTTTTATAACTCGCTTTGTAACCATCAGCAACTGAAGTGTTGCACAATTCAGTGATCCATGTTTAAGGATTTCTGGCAGTCACACAAAGTTTTCCTGTTTTGCTTTATCATACTCTGTGAGTGATATAATGTGATCGCACGCTGACAGCTTGTTTTCGTACTGATAAGCTGAGGCTTGTGCAGACTTCTGCAGTAAGCCACTTTGTACCTAACTTCTCACAGGATGTCTTTTGACAGAGGTCACTCCATATTGGTTACTTACTTCTCCCACCGTTGACCCACAGATTGGCGGTGGGCACAACATCAATGCGATGGTCACCAAAGTAGCCGTTGGGACCATCAAGGAGTCCCGTGAACTTCGCCTCCAGTCTTTCAACCAGTACAGGAAGCGCTTTAACCTCACGCCATACACGTCATTCAGGGAATTCACCGGTAAGGCAAATGATTCTGTGTCTAGCTCACATGGCACAAATTTTAGAAGTCCACGCAAACAGCTGGACGGACACTCCTGGAATTAATGGCATCTGCTCTCTTTTTGGAGCAATTTTTAAAGCACTGGTTTTGTCAAAGTTATTTTCTTCCCACTGCTGTCCTCTGAAGGGTAGCGAGGGGATGCATTTGCATCAGAATCTCTATTTACATGTCACGAACTCCACTGAGTGTCCACCTTAAACAGTCATGTGCCGATTTACATCATGCAGCTCCCTGACATAGAGAGATTTTCAAAGAGCTTACAACTCCAGTGACTCCGTGATGAAGATGGAGAAAGACTGTGATAGTTCATAAAGCCTGAAAATCCACGAAAGAGGTGTTTTAAGCCATAGTCAGTGAATTCAGTAGCTGCTGATTGGACCCCTTGAAGAAGCAGCAGTAGGCCTACAAAATAAAATCAAAGCCGGGGGAAGGCTTCATCACCTGGTCATGAAATTTCACAGCAGTGTGTCTCACTCTATTGGAGGAGCTCTGTAGAAAACCTCCCTGTCAAAACTAATGTGCTGAACTGATCTGCCAGCCTTACAGCAGTATTGGTTTAAAACCTGCAAATATTATCTGTAAAAATCTGTACTGTAATGATGTCGATGACCTGCTTCATAAACATCCTATTTGACATATTTGGTCACTTTTTGCAGATAATGAGGAGATAGCACGAGACCTCGAAGAGCTCTACGATGACATTGACGCACTGGAATTTTACCCCGGCTTGTTGTTGGAGAAAACACGAGCGGGGGCCATATTTGGAGAAAGCATGGTGGAGATGGGTGCCCCCTTCTCCCTTAAAGGCCTCCTGGGAAACCCTATATGCTCTCCGGAATACTGGAAGCCCAGCACCTTTGGAGGAAAGGTGGGCTTTGAAATAGTAAACTCTGCCACACTCAAGAAGCTGGTGTGTCAAAACACCAGAACGTGTCCTTACGTGTCATTTAGAGTACCAGCAGAAGAGAAGCAAGAACACGGGCGAGAAGGTGACAGAGCGCAGACTGATGAGCTATAACCTTTGCAGACATCAGAAGGTTGTTTTGTTTTTGTAAGATCATTATATGAAGGTAAAAGAGGCGGCTGCTAAATAAAACAATTTTAAAAAATTAGTGTTACAGATGTTTGCTTGGAAAACATCAGTAATGCTTGCTTGAACAGCACTGGAGAGTCACACAGGAATCAAGAGCTCAGAATGAAATCAAATATGCCTTTTCCTTTATTTTGCTCACTGTCTCATACACTTGAACACAAATACATGAGGAATAAACATGTTTTTTTGTCAATAAAACTTGTGTCCGAAGACTGAAATGATCACAATACCTGTTCGCACTGTCCATCAGTAAACGTTTGTACTGTCTGCAGAATTATTTTGAAAGATCTCATTGCAGCTCAGCATAAAGACTGAAATAAAACTGCCCATTCATTCAAACGTACTCAGGCTTCAACATTATTTACGACCCAATGATCATTATCTCTCATGACTGTTTGTACCCCACCCACATTACTCACCCACTGCATCTCATAAAACCAGGGTATTCTTTGGCTTAAAGTTGAACACCAATGATAGCTGATGAGAGAGACCTGCCCAGTGCTATGTAACTGCAAGTTTTCTTTTTTTCTTTCTTTCTTTTCTTTTTTTTTAATAACCAGGGTGCACAGCGTGGTTTAAAATCAGAATCAGAATCAGAATCAGAATCAGAATGGGTTTATTGCCAGATGTTGAGGTTTACAACATTAGGAAATTGCTGCGGTGCTTCAGTGCAGACAATAAGAATTAAAGTGCTATGTAGAAAGAAAGATATGTGCATGAGATATACATGAGATATATACATGAGAATAAGAATTATGAGTGCTACGTAGAAAGATATATACATGAGTGCAGGTGGTGATCAGTGCCAAACATATATACATGAGAATAAGAATTATGAGTGCTACGTAGAAAGATATATACATGAGTGCAGGTGGTGATCAGTGCCAGACATGAAATGATGCAGTGACACAGCGTAGGGTCATGTGTTAGTGGCGGGGACAGTCATGTGGTTATTGTTCATGTGTCCAACAGCAGAGGGGAAGAAACTGTTCTTGTGGCGAGAGGTTCTGGTGCGAATGGACCGGAGCCTCCTGCCTGAGGGGAGCAGGTCAAACAGACTGTGTCCAAAATACACATATAACTAAATTGCCCTTGCTTCATAGTTTAAAACATGTGTTCTTGCTACATGCACTTCTGCATACATACATATGGGATTATATATGTCCGGAAAAACCACATATACAGTCTGTATGTACCTGCTATTAGTCTTTTCAGATGATTTGCATTGTGTAATCGTTTATATAAACATGGGAATGCAAACCCGTATCTTTTCACTGATTTCAGACAGCTTTTGTGAAAAATATTTAAAAGGCAGAAGGAATGACAAAGTCAAAATATTTAGCTTGGCACTGATTGTAGAAGCCATAGCAGCACTCTTTATGCCCTCTAGTGGTGAAATAGGGAGTTGCATAGTTTATCTTCCAGCAACTTCCCGCACCTCATGTGTTGTCTTTAGGCGCCCTCGGTAAAGTCCAAACTCACAATAAAGTCAAAACTAAATATTACAGTGTCACCACAGTGGGTTGACATATTAGTTTGGATGGAAACAGTATCATAACTAACTATTTAGAAAGCAGTTCGGATCTTCTACTGCTTGATTACGTCATTTTTAAGCTTATAAGTAAATTAAATACTCGCGTGCTGCAATTGTTTGCAAAGCTATAGAAAGTAAAATTGTTTCGTTACAATTATCGGAGAGGTGAGTTTCAGTGTGTCTACATAACAGACAGGATGCAGTTTAAACTGGCTGCAGTTTCGACTTCATTCCGATTCTCTTTACCCACGAATCATTATTAAGACACGTCAGTGAACCCTGAAGGCATCACGTTTGTGTGGAAGAGCGGCTTGAGGCGGCTTGAGGCGGCTGAACTAGTGGATTAAGCTCGGGCAGCCAGCGAGCCGGTTATTAAATTGAGGTAAGAAGCCGGGTGGTTACAAGTAGTGGATGTATTGTGTCGTTTTAATGCAATATATGATGTAGGAGTCGGCTTCGTTTTAACACAATCTCGGGTAATGGCTGCCGCGGACTCCCAGGAAGTCAGCATAGGAGAAGTAGCTAACCCACGTAGCTAATGCTAACCACCTTACTTTCTACAAACACCCAGCCCACCAGCTGTTCGGCCCGCGTCCTTCTTACATAAACAAGCTAATTGGATTGTCGCCATTTTCTTTTCAGTACGGCACATGTACTGAAACAACAGCAATAGTGAATGTAAATGGTTGAGCTATCTGTCTCAACATCGGCAGAGGCTCTCAGATCAACTCTCGTTAGCTGTTATCTTCGCTGTCAGCTGCTGTGCTGGGACAATAATAAAGCAGCACAGTCCCGATTCATGCCTCATATTGTGTATGCTGTCATAAGTAAGAGGGCAGTGTGAGGAATGTCTCTCTCCCCGTCTGCCCATCTGTACACACCGGCTCTCTTACTTACGGATCGGTGCATCACAAAAGGCCTCTTAGCTTAAGTTTAATAAACTGGCACACTTACTCTAAGCTATGTATAGTGTGTGGCCCACTTTATGTACATAAGCCTTTTCTAGCTGTGTTTATCTGTCTGGATTATACAGCACTATACTGGACTATTAAGCAATGAACGCGTTTTTTATCCGATTTATCCAGATTTTTATCAGTGAGGTTAGAAGTCTTTAATATCTCGGAGTCGTTGTATTGTGTGCTTATTATTCATTATTAAACTAGTTCATACTGCTTCCCACAGGCGAGCCGTCATCATGACTACTCTGGATGACAAGATCCTGGGAGAGAAGCTGCAGTATTACTACAGCAGCAGTGAGGATGAAGGCAGCGACAATGATGATGAGGATGGGGAGAACAAGACCATTAGGGATGCTGAAGTCACGGAACCCGAGATAGACTACAGCGCAGATGGAAGTGCTGTGAACACAGGTTGTACAAACAGATGTAGTGCATTCACAGGAAAGAAAAAAAAATTGATCCCTTGACACAAGGCAGCAGCCCAAATGACATCTAAATAAATTATCTGGTTATTTTTGACAAATAAAAATGTCAGAAACTTTTTTTTTAAAAATCCTTGGAGCTTCCCTCATTTTTAAGCCATCCTTGTGTTTGACTTTAATCGATCTTTCATCTGTGTCATAAGAATATAGAGTGTGTTATGGTAACAGTGGCTGTTCTGTGTCAGGGCCCAAGGGTGTGATCAATGACTGGAGGAAGTACAAGCAGCTTGAGGTGGAGCAGAAACAAGAGCAGAAGAAGGAGATGGAAAGACTGATCAAGAAGCTGTCGATGACATGCCGCTCTAACCTTGACCAGGAAAAGGACCAAGAGAAACAGAAGGCACTTCAGGAAAAAATCCAAGGCAAAGTAAGTAAATCAGACTAACAGAAGACACATGAAAGACCTCTGAAAACCCTCGTTTAGCTCAGACCTATTGTTGCTGATCAGTGGCATCCCTCCTGGGGTGAATGTAGGCAAAGAGCTGATTATCAAGGACAGCGTGAACATGGTAAAACAAAAAAACTTCTATTTTCTAGACTCTGCACCATTGATTGTATTTGTGGATGGAACAAACAACATACATCATATACTCAATAGGCTCAAGATGCTTTTTCTTTTTTTCTTTAATGAATAAAACTCGGTCTAGTTTATTCCAGTTTTTGTCCATAGTCCACTCTCTCCTGGCTGTAGATTCATATTCAAAGAATACAAAGAAGTGTGAATTGTGTTGCACACACTCGTCTGATTTTGTGTGTTCATTCCTGTCTGCTTCACAGATGACCATGCAGGAGTACAACATGCTTCAGGAAGAAGAGGATGATGAAGAATTCCTCCAGCATTACCGCATGCAGCGCATCGAAGAGATGCGGCGCCAGCTGTGCCGCGGCAAGCGTTTTGAGCAGGTCTACGAGCTAAACAGTGGGGAGGAGTTCTTAGAGGCTTTAGACAAAGAGGACAAAAGCACCCTGGTCATGATCCACATCTACGAGCCGGACGTCCCGGGCTGCGAGGCCATGAGCGGCAGCCTGATGTGTCTAGCTCAGGAATACCCGCTGGTCAAGTTCTGCAGCGTGCGCAGCTCAGCCATCAGCACCAGCGCACTGTTCAGAGACAGCGCTCTGCCTGCTCTGCTCGTTTACAAAGCCGGGGACCTGATCGGCAACTTTGTGCGGCTCACAGATCAGCTCGGGGAAGACTTCTTTGCCGTAGACCTGGAGGCCCTGCTGCGGGAGTACGGCTTGCTGCCCGAAAAGCCTCCCGTCATCCCAAAGATGGTTCGCAACGGAGCCATCATACAGAGCACTGTGAGCGACGAGGACTCTGACCTTGATATAGACTAGAGCCATAGCTTCTAACATGTATGATATGCTTGGGAAAACTGTGTACACAGATGTGGCCCCTCTGTAGCAACAGAGCGAGCCTTGACTGACACCTCACCACTCACGCAGCCACACACAACCAGCATTAAAGCAGAACCAAAAGTGAGTGCAGACACCACAACTTAGTGCATTTCATCCTATCATTCCATAGTAAATATGAGTTATTTGATGAGTGTAAATATCATTATCAGAGGGTTTCAGAATACTGTAGATGTTTTACGTTTTGTTTTAGCTGACAACTTTACCTATTTATTGTGTTAAACCACATTGCCGTGTATTCATGTGCTTCACTGTGTAGAATAGAAAACCTTTGGGCCAAACTAACTATTAGTTAATTTTCTAACTTTTATATGTGCTCCACCATATCAAATAGTCAGGACAATAAAGTGTAAAGTGTTTGGACTTGGTATTTTGTTGTCTTTTTATTTGCTGGAATCTGTGTAAAGTTTAAACTGCATCATCAACATTATTCAGTTTAATTCAGTTGTACTTTTGTAGTGCCAAAATCTGCCTTTATATTGTAAGTTAAAGACCCTGCAATGTTAGAAGGACAAGCCCCAACAAGCAGTTATGAGCGATCACTTGGTGACAGTGGGAAGGAAAAACTCCCTTTCAACAGGAAGAAACCTCCAGGCTCAGGTTGAATCAGCCATCTGCTGCAAGTGGGTGAGGGGAGGGAGACGGGATGAAAGAAACACTGTGGAAGAGGGCCAGAGGTTAGTAAAAACTAACGATTAGAGGTGAGTGAAGAAGAAACACTCATTGCATCATGGGAGGTCTTTAAGATAAGATGGGACCTGATTATTCAGGATGTTTTATGTGAGGAATTTAAATTCGATGTGCTTTCTTATATAAAAAGAAGGGGTGGCACTAAAAGTGTCCTGAACTAAATGAATTCTAAAAGTCCTCTATCAAGCTTGTGATGGAGCAGAACTTGCAAAGAGGTAAACAAACTATTTTATTTTTTAAAAACAGGTAATCAGGTGATTGCAATAATAATTACCAATGTGCTGGTGATATTTACATATTGCGTAAAAGAAAAGTGCCTGGAGGCGTTTCAAGATGACTGCCAAGTGGTTCAACTGAAGAACGACTTTGGCTGCTTTAACATTTTATTGTTTTTAAAACAGGAACTGGTGAACAACGTAAAGCGTTGGGGTAGAAGTGTTTAAGGTGAAAACACCTGAGTGATAACTAGTGTTGTTGAAACTGGAGGGCCAAGAGTGCCAAAATGAATTAAATAAGTAAATAAATAATAAATTACACATTTCAGTAATTAACTATTTCAAATTGGAAATAATCTATTACATCTTTTCAAATAAATTCATTGATATTTCAGTAATTATTTCTATTTCATTACTTAGTTTTTTTTAAATTGGAAAGAATTATTGTTTCATTTTATAGCAGGTAAAGTGGCTTTAGCTGTACTCAGGCAAACACAAAAAATTAGCAGTTAGCTTTATTTTTCAGTAAAGTTCACAGCATTTCCATTTAGAGTTACAAAAACCAACTTTCTGAGTTCAGCTTAGTTATAAACATTTATTGTATTTCATTAATACAATAAATGGCTAAAAAGTAAGGCAACTCCCTGTGTTTAACCTGCTCTCAGTCTGCTTTCTACACCCACATGAACTTTTCGCTCCAGTGAATCCTCCCCAGAGGTGATTTGTACACAGGATTGACAGGTCAACTCTTCAAATCTTGTCGGCTCAATAATTCCTCTGAACAGGAAGAGCGGTGGCATCGACACTCGCTGTTCAACCATATTAAATTGCACAATACAGCCTGCAGCGGCCATGAGGAGTTGACTCAACTTTTCTGACATCAGACCGCTGCAGCCTACAGGCATCTCATCATTATCAGCAGCAGCTGCAGCAGCATCAGCAGGCGTATGAGGTGTGCTCCGTGACCGTGGAGAGGAGCTGCTGAGCCATGCAGGCCATGCCCACAAAAGGTGTTTTCCAGGAGGAGGTGGGTTTCTGCACTGATACCTGCCAGGAAAGGAGAAATTCTGTCACACTTTGTCAGCTGGGGTGTGCATTAGGCAGCTGGTTTATCCCAAAGTGCAACTCATTAACCCTCTGCTGTCCACACAGCCATGAAATCAATGCAAACTAATGCAGTGAGCACAGCTCTGTGAAGTCACGGGAGTAGTTTCAGCCAGCTGCAGACATACACACCATGTTCTGACCATTCGTCCCACAGATGCTGGACATCTTCATCATGATGTTCATGGTGATGATCTGGGTCTGTATCAAAAACAGAGAATTGCTCTGTTAATATCTTTTATTCTGCGAACAGCACAGACTATATGAAAAAAAAATGCAAAACATCCTGCATCCTAATCGAGCCCTGAAGTGCTAATGTGTATGCAGAGAGTGCACGAGTTAACACAAAGAGCTGGGAGAGGATTAAAACATACAGAACATGAGGAGTAAATGAAAGGGGAAAAGCCGTTTTGACCTTGGACGCCAACATTTCATCCCCATACACTGTCTCAAAATCAGCTTCTGTGCAATTGTCTCTCATTTCAGCTCAAAGATGTTGTTTTTGTGTACAAGAATATGTGCAGTGAAAAATGGAGTAGGAGACACTAAAGATATAAAAAAAGACTTTTGTAACAAAGAAAAGGATCAGAATTAAACACACAAACGTGAAGATTTTATTTCCCATTTGAATTATTTTCTTGCACTATGGATTTTTCATTTAAAGAACATAAATTCCTCAAAGGAACGTTTTATTATTTCATCTTAACCATCATCGTTGAGTTATTTTTTATTAAAAACCAAAACCAAGCTCAGCCTGCCCACCTGTATTTACAGATAACATAAAGAGGACTCTGTACCATTTGAGTGAAGCCACAGCATCCGTTTGAGCTCTCTGAGGGCCTTGGTGAGGTTCTCCAGCTGGTCATGGAGGTGGATGTTCTCCTCTATCAGCGCATGGATCGTATCCTGCAGTTCAAAACCCTGACTTTCCAGCACCAGCAGCGTCAGGGTTACCAGCAAAAGCCTTAGTGTCCTCATAGCGACTGCAGCACAAAGCTTCTGTCACATCTTCACAGTAACCCAGCGATCCTTGTCACAGGTGAAGACAGGAATAAATGGTTGGTGCAGATATTGTCAGCTTAAACACGGCAGGGGTGGGAGTGACAATGGTTCTTTCTTTCCAAAGCCATGGGTGGAAAGCTGCCAGTGGGCTGCTTTTAAATCAATCCAATGTTTCCGTATCACTAAGTGCAGTATCAGAAGCAGATTGCTTCAGTGTGATCGTCCTCAAATACAAATACGATCTATGATAACAACGGATCATCAGGGGAGGGAGTTCGGGAGGAGGTACTCCCTATTCATTAACATACAAAACACTGGAAACAAATTTCAATCTAAAAATCACAATTGTAGCTTTTAAGTAAACTCTCAGTAGCAGCAGCATCTAAAGCTAAAGCCTGTCATGTATGGGCAGAAACTTGGATAATCAGTCTTACTCGCCCATTTTCCACTTACTGCCACATTTGTAGTTGTGACAAAACTAATGGCCGTCACAAGGAAACTGCACACCTGTCAAAAGTAACATGTAACTTTTTTTTCTGCTTCCATACATCTACACAGCTCATCAGGACTGTTTTCGGACTCATGGAAGTGAATTATCACTTGAGAAAAAACAAATTATTGTGGGGAAGAAAAACATCCATTTATGTGCATCAATTCCTCAGACACAAACACTGCTTTAAAAATATAACCACATCGGATACCTGCGCAGATCACTGATCTAAAGAAGTTCATGCTCAAAATTGAAGACTCAGGACACTGTAGTGTTTTTTCCAAACAAAAACCCTTTTATTTATTTATCATGTGAATGAGTTTATGCGGTCTTGGCAGCCCTGGTGCGCTTCTTTTTGACCACAACAGGCTTCTGGCTCTTCAGGATAGCGCTGGCACGACGCAGGGCAGCCTGGGGAAACAAATGGAGACGTAAATGTTGTTCTTAAACTTTGACACAAACAAAAATGCCAGCTATTTAAAGTTTCAGCCTCCCCAAAACCACAGATTAAGCTCACCATACGCAGGTCCTTCCTGTATTTGTTCTTGCGAATGATGTGCCTCAAGCTGTTGAGGGTGGCACGGGAATTCTTGTTGATGGTGACCTTGACGTAGGAGTTGGCAGGTTTGTTCTGGCCTGTGCATCAAGAGAACAAAATGAGCATCCAATGTATCCAATGATCCAAAAATATGGATTTTCCAAGAAGAAAACCACATTTCTGTATACTGTGATATACACAATAGGCAGAATCTAATACTTCTGCAGTTGTCATCCTTGTCATATCTCACTGTACAACACAAAATAATGTATCTAGTTATAAATTTTAACAACTTCCTTCCCCCCCCCTCCCATTAATGGAAATTCATTAGGCATCCATAGATGACATAAACGTTGCTGCTACCTGATGCATAAGGAGCATTTGAAATATTTGTGTTCAAATACTCCTTAAAGTTACTGAAGAGAGGATCGTTTGTCCAGTCTGAGTCTGGACAATACTATTACTCAAACGTTAATGAACCAGCATTACTCATTTACCTGCACGCTTCTTCAGCACTACGACGACACCCTTGCCGTCGGCTGCAGGCTGCACACCTACAGTCTTCTTGTGCACCAACCCATTGAAGCGGAAAGAGTTCCTGGCCTTCAGGTTGTTGGGCTCCTGTCACAAAACAAAGACATTCAGATCACTGGCATGCATTTATTTAATTATCTTGCCTGATCCTGCTGTTAGGCTAGGGAGGTAATGCGGTATATTTTAATAAACATTACCAGGACATTTAAAAATCTCAACAATTTGATCTTCAGCAATATAAATATTTACGGATGCTAGCCAACTAGCATTTCCAGTGCCACCTTCAACTAATCTCACATCTTTAGCCAGAATTATGTCACAAACACAGATACAGTCCAAGCCTATGTGGCATATCCTGTCAGCTCAGCTAATATGCAATTCTCAAACACTAACAGCAGATTGTCTTGCAATGTTTTGTTAGTATGTTAAGGTAATGTACAAAGCCTGGGATCCGTGTTTTAAGTCTAAGTTATTTGTGTCCCTACCATACCACACTGTACATCACTGCTCAAACCCAGTTTCAGTACTAAAGCAAACTTTCTGGGTGCGTAATCGCACGTTTGGTCAGGTTCTTCAGAGCAGGTTTTGTACTCACAGTGCTGTAGGTCTGTCCGTTCCTCTTGATGAGGAAGCTGGAGCAGTTCCTGATGACCATCCACTGCAAATGGGACGACATGGTGAACCTGTGTAAAAGAGGGAAATTTTTTTCTTGAAAATCTGGAAGACGAAAAACCCTGACAGGCGTCTAACATGTTTGCCTGCATTTTCTGACATTAGCTAAACGTGTTAGCTTAGCGTCACAACTTGAACGGACTAACACGGGAAACGATGAGACGGCAAACATCTAATATAGCGAACCGTAGACTTTACTATTCTGTTAGGACTGTACAGAAAACACAGAGAGCTGCGGTTGCTAGCATTAGCGCCACTGTTCAGGCCGGGGAACCGAAGGAGCACGATGAGGCCTAACCAGAGCGAGGTGCTTACAAGATTAATCTTTCCATTTCTACATACAACAGGGACATTTATTGTCGCACAAGGTGTATAACAACAAACATAAGAATAATACCTACATTTATTAACACAAAAACAACTAGGGAAAGAAAACAAATGTACTTTAATCACCAGCTTTTAGCCACCGAAGCGACCACGTTACCTTTTAGCGGAGGAAAGGACCGGAGAGAGCGGAAACCGCTTTACGGAACCTCTCGCTGAGATTCTTACGCACACCCATCTACCTTTTTAAATTGCATTTTGGGACAAAAGCCATATTTTATTGAATTATATGACATATAGCTAATAATTAATATATATATGTACATTTTATTAACGCATTTGATGCTGTATTGAATACTGAATGTAATTTTGTTTAGTACTAGTTATTTATAGAAAGAGCGGAGGAATACGTTCAGCGTAGTAAGTATGTCCACGTCATTAATGTGCGCCTGGTGTTTACAGGCACCCGCCTGAAATTTTACACATAATAATCAGCTGTTTTAACGCCAAACCGGTTAGTGTTATGTTAGCTCCAAACTCGAGCCAACGAGGAGCAAAGGCAGGGCGAATAAGAGAGCGATTGTAGACAAAATCGCAACTTCTGGACGCCGATTTTGATTTATTTCGTGGATGTTTTCGTTATGCTGCTGTGATTGAAAGATGTGAACAAGAAATGTATCTGAGGTCAAAACCTGATAAGTTAAAGGTCACGGCCTGCTCTAGCATGGCAGGTAAAGTCAGGGTCTTGTGATGAAGAGTCAAACATGGAAGAAGAAGAAGATCTGGAGACACTTGGGGAGCAGCTGTACTCTCTGATTTCCTCCAAACACAAAGAGGATGCTGGAAAACTCACAGGTTAGGGGACCTGCGTACCTCAGTTTTTGTTTAATGACATTATATATATATATATATATATATATATATATATATATATATATATGTATATATATATATATATATGTATATATATATATGTATATATATATATATATATATATATATATATATATATATATATATATATATGTTTTTGTCGTTTTGTTTTAATACTTGCAAGTGAAGCTGTAACTTGGCCCTGAAGTCTAGCTTGATCTGTGTTACAGGCATGTTACTGGAGCTGCCAGGTCCTGTGTTGACTCAGATGTTGCAGGATGATGCCATGCTGACCGCAGCTGTGGAGAAAGCCCTGAGAGCCCTGCAGGTGGCACAGGAACCCAGGTACAGAAATGGCCAGTAGTTTTAGAGTGTTATTTTTAAAAAGAAAATAATTTGTAAGTTACACTATATGGACAAAAGTACTGAGTACTGCCATTCAGTCACCTTTAGAAACTTTTGTGAAAGAATGGGTCATTCTAAAGGGATCACTGAAGTTGATTGTGGTGCTGTAATAGTATGTCGCTATTGCAAAAGGTCAGTTTGTAATATTTTTCCCTCTCTAGATCGACTGTAAATAGTGTTATTGCAAAGCGGAGCAAAGCCACAACATTGAGCGGTAATGCAAACAGGGCATAAAAAGTGCCAATGCTCTGCAGAACCCCAAACCTCCTTTCACATTAACATCAGCATAAAACCTGTGCAACAGGAGCTTTCTGGTATGAGTTTCCATGACTGAGCTGCTCCTGTAGGTGTAATGTGGCTTCTGGTCAGCCCAGTTTTTTGTCCATTTTGTGTATGTGTCAGATTTTTAAGCATGACATTGTTATGAGTCAAAGGTCCAAATGGGAGTAAAATGATCCCAGGTGAGGAATAAGAGGAGATGACAAGGCTGGACTTTTCAAGGGGGACAAAGGCCAGAATAACACAAAAAAACTTAAATAGAAAATTACCAGCATCCACAGAAAAGAGACACCACAAGCAAAAATGGCAGTTCACCTCTATAGGCCTTGGCTTAGGTTAATGGTAAACCCCAAACCAGGGGTGGGCAACTCCAGGCCTCAAGGACCGGTGTCCCTGCAGGTTTTAGGTTTTTTTGAACCTAACACAGCTGATTTAATTGGCTAAATTAGCTCCTCAACATGTCCTGAAGTTCTTCAGAGGCCTGGTAACGAACTAATCATGTGATTCAGGTGTGTTGACCCAAGGTGAGATCTAAAACCTGCAGGACACCGGCCCTCGAGGCCTGGAATTGCTCACCCCTGCTGAATTAAATCTGTATCATAAGACCTGACAAAGACAGTTTCAAAACAAGATGTGCCGGCACTCCTAAGAGGCATTGTGACCTTTCTTTCTTTTACATAGGCCACAGGAGAGCTTTACCTTTGGAGTAAATAACAGTAACACACATGGGATTTATCTGAATGTCAAAACATTTCAGCGAGTGTATTCTCATGTCTTTCTTTACAGTCAGGTATGTAAGGATGAGGATGATGTGTCAGTGTCTTCTGACTCTCTGGGGGAGCAGCTATTTGAGCTGGTGGATGTTTACAACACAGGCCACTCACAGAAAATCACAGGCAAGTAAAATGTCTCAATAAACAACCCATAATATGTGTGTGAGATTTCACCTTGAAACAAAGCTCCAAATGAGTAAATTTTAATGCAGGCTTGGTCAAACAGTTGTATGCTAACCTTTTTGGTGACTTCTAATATAAATTAAACTACATGTTCAGCTTATTTCAAATAAACCCTTTAAAATCGTTGCCTCTTTAGTTCTGCTTTCTGTCTCACACACTCTGTTTCATGTTTTATATTT